>NC_056731.1:360215631-360223131 GCF_019279795.1 Protopterus annectens | reverse complement strand
GATGTGCAGATGTCAGGTATTGCTGAGGCCACACCACTATGTAGGTGCCACATAGTATTGTGCTGTGGGCCTGGACACTGCTGGTAGGTTCGACATATGGGACATTCCTTAATGTGGGCCTTGCCCCTTTTCTTTGCCTGTGTGAGGGAGATTACAGAGGTGGTGGGCTATAGATTCACATACTGTCGGTGGCAATTTGTTACAGGACAGGACATGTGGGGACAGCCAAACAACATGGGGGACATATCCTCAGATTTATGAACAGGTTCTATGTCATCGGTGCTGTTATACACATAGTGGATTGACAGGGTTTATGTGGACATGGATTTAGCGAGTGACTTCATGACTGACAGTGATATGTGTATGACACAACTCTCCACTGGCACATTGTCTGCAGACTGGCCACATGTCTGCCTGTTATGTTTTGTCTGTTCCCCAGACAGTTGGTGTCCTTGGTAAATCAGTCATGGACTCTGGGGAATGCAATCAGCAAATACTCACATCTATTGGTTTTACCAATGTCATATTCCTCATAAAGGATGTTACAACAAACCCAGTAACATCTGCAACTGTCTCAATGTATGACAGCAATATGTCTTATCTACCCCTGTGTTTGCGCCACTGTCCCCAAATGATGTCAGGCTTTGTCCAGATGTCAATGAGGCGCAGATGTATTTATCATTATTTCTTGACTTCATTTCTAGAGGCCGTAGATATGAGTCCTGAGCCTGTACATTCTGAGGTCAACTGTACATGTGAGAGGCCCGTGTATGTCTGGCCATTGTTAACAGACTGTCATGACTGCATACACGTCATGTGTACATGTTATTTGGGCTGTGTATGGAGGGGGTGGATGTAAAGTGTTATGGTTCCTTCTTTATCTGACTGTGCATGCTGCTTCATTTTCTGCTGATCTGTTGGCTGTATGTGTTTGTCGGGGCAGACTGAGACATGTCCTGTACCAAGGTCAGGATTCAGACTACACTGAGAATTGGAACTGTATATATAGGGCTAGTGTGTGAGTGGCAAACAATGCTGTATTTGTTCACACAGTCTGTATACTCTACTGTTCACTTGACTTACCAGTATGTGACTGTGATGATGCTGGTTGCGGCTATGGACTTTCACACTGGTGTCTGTTTGTCACTGCTGTTATATCCCCGTAGTGCCTGATATATTTGCAAATACATGTGTAATTACCCATAGCAGATTTCCTAATTCAATTACTTGTGCAATTTCAGTAAATATATGTTAGAGCACACAGGAGGGTGTTACTACAGCAGCTGTGTTAGCTTCCCTATGCCAGTATTTCAGATACATCCCCATTTCCATGGCTTCCACCCACCACTTTGTCAGCCTTGGCCCAAATTCATTGCAGAATGGGGTTCTGAACATACCTGTCAAATGGCTGGATTGTTTCAGGATGTCCAGATTTATTGCTCACATTTCTGGTCTGTTTTACAGATTATTATCATTTCTCTGGTAAATCAATGTAATGATATGATTGCTGTCAGAAAATGAGGACATACATTTCATTTACCTACCTTACATCCATCAGAATATGTATAATGAAACAAACTGTGTCACTCTGTCAAGAAGAGTACAGGGGGACAACGACCTCTTCCTTCCTGGGTGCTAATGCATTAGTACTGAGATGTGCCACACAGAAGACTTGTGATCACAGTGGCAATGTGGTGGTTAAGAGACATTGCTGTCAACCTGTATACCCAGATCTCTTATAATGCCTTCTTTGTTCAGGGGACTACCATCAATGTGGTAAATCATGGGAACAGGGTTTTCCACAAAGGGGATGACAACACATTTTCTAACATTGAGCTTAAGGCCATGACTCTGACACTAGTCATTGGTCTCAGTGAGGCCTTTCAGTAGGATGCCAACATCACTTGGGTAGTTAATAAAAGCTTCTAACTTGCAATTGTCTGCAAACTTTGTCAGCCAGAGTCCCTTCATGTTGGCATGGAGTTCAGAGAAGTTGATATCAAACATGAGAGGACCCAGGACAGAACCCTGTGGGACTCCACTTATGACTGCTCAGCAGTCTGACTTGGAGTCAGCCTCTTCCACACTGTGAGCCCTAACTGTGACCCAGTTTGCAACCCACATAGTGATATAGGGGTTGATGCCTAGCTTAGTGAGTTTTTGCATGATTCCTGAGTGGGGAATGTTATCAAAGGCTTTGGCCAGATCAAGGTAGGCTGTATGTGCTACCTTGCCTTCATCCACACCTCAGGTGACTGACACCAAGAAGTTGACCAGGTTGACTGAGTAGGTATGACCTACCCTTCACAAAAGTAAACTGTGTGGGATCCTTAGTTTACAGATTCCCATATCCTTGTTTATTAGGGGCATGATGATGCATTCCACAGCTTTGCATAACAGACTTGTCAGGCAGCTGATGCAGTATTTCCCAGGGTCCATAGTCACACCTCATTTATGGAGAGGGGTGACTGTAGCAGTGCACATTTCAGTAGGGACAAAGCCTGAGGTGAGGCTGTGCTTGAACAGGGCACACAGACAAGGTGCCAGTTCACTCTATAATTCATGTAGAATACAGCCAGGGATATTGTTGGGCCCCATAGAAGCTGTATTCTTGTCCTTGGACAGTGGTTTTTAACCTGTGCAGCAGTAATACTGAGTGCCTGGCAGTGTACTGGTATTGTGATTGGTCCTTTGGTGGGGGGGGGGGGGGGGTAAAGTTTGCACTCAACATGTCAGCCAGTATATTGGAAATATTTGTTGGCTTAGTCTATGAAGTATCATTGTATAGTAGCTCAGAACAAATCTTGGTATTGCCATGGAGATTCTTTACATAACTGTATGAGGCCTTGTGGTTGTCTTTACTATGTGCTCCAATTCTGTTCTCACAGCTAACTTTGTAGTATTTGATGAGGGATCTCAGCTGAGGCTTATAAGGGTTTATTTCTAGTCTTGGGACATCACCTTATTCCATATCAGTTCCCTCCTTCAGTTGCACAGTTTCTTTATGGCCGGGAACCACCACATCACCTTCCTTTTTTTGGAGGTGAGGGTCCTGGTTCTATTGGGTATGGCAGTATCCATGCATTTCTTACGAGTTCATAGTGCATTGCTGTTTGATTCAGCGGTCATGCAACTAGTCTCCATTTGCATGGCTGCCATGAGGTTAGCCACCTCTGTTTTTATGAGGCCATAGTTAGCTTTGGACAGGCTTTTAATGGTAGTTACCTGTGCGGGGGGGGGGGGTTGTGGATTGCCAAAGGGGATTAATTTGTGTTAAGATATAACAAGGGAGGAGTTGACTACTGGTGTAGAGCAATAGTCGCCCATGTTGGCAAGGACCAGGTCCATGTGATGGGCATGTGCATTGGTACATGAGTAGCTTTCCCAGTTAAATGTAGGGTAGTTGAAGTCAACCAGTATGAAAGTGTAAGGAGTGTTAGGTTGGACATTAATATTCTCCAGGGTGTTTAGGGACATAGAGTGTGAGTCTTGGTACATGTTTGGGGACCTATAGCAGGCTACAACCTGAACCACTGTCTTACCCAGTGTAATGCATAATGTTGGTCTACCACTCTGGAGGTGTGTACATCCTTAATGAATATGCAAATACTACCATCTTTAACACTTCAGTCCAAGTTCTGCAGCCAAAGGTTGTGGAATGAGTTATAGGCTGGTAGTGCAGGGGCGCTTCCTGCTGCCTTTAACCAGGTCTCTGTTACAGCACAGATGTCATTGCTCCCCATTTTAAGGAATACATCCAATGAGTGCATTTTCAGATTTAGACTTCAAGTGTGCAGCAGCATGACCCTCAGACTGCATGTGTTTGTAGCTGTCATGTATTTCTGTATATTTATGTATATATATATATATATATATATATATATATATATATATATATATATATGTATTTATTCACCTAGATATAAATGTGGATGTGTGTATATATACACACATATATATATATAGATATATATATATATATATATATATATATATATATATATATATACATATGTATTATGTATAGATTTGTCCACATATATGCATCTCCATACATATATACATGTAAATATAGAGAACCTGACTGATTCTACAGACTCCTTTTCCTGCGATTGAATGGCTGTACTAACTGATATGTTTGGAATTTCATCACTGTTTTTATAGGGCTCAGATGGTGAAATGGTACATTGCTTTAATTGTAGTTTACAGGGCCCTGGGTTCCAGACATGACAGGCCTTATTATTTTGTTGCAAGGCAGAACAGTTCTGCTGGGGAGAAAAGGATAAGAGCAATAATTAAAACAGGTCACTAGTTTGGGCCCTTTCACCCTCTTTTAGACAGCCTTTGGACAGCTTTGTTGCAGTAAGAGGTTCAGAGTGTGGATCTGATGTCCGACTGCACTACACACACACACACACACACACACACACACACACACACACATATATATATATATATATACATATATATATATATATATATATATATATATATACACACACACACACACACACACACACACATATATATATATATATATATATATATATATATATATATATATATATATATACACACATATACATATATACATTTATTTATTTTTATTTATTTTACATTTGTTCACCAGGAAAGTCCGAATGGAATGAGGTCCAGGGAGAAAAGCTCCACATTAAACAATATGTACAATGTTAATTATACAATCAAAGATATGTCATACAAGAAATAATACATTTACAATGGCTTGTTCCAAGCAAGCTTAATTTACACATAGTAGGCCCTGGATGGCAGTATTAGAGGCCTTGGTAGAAAAAAAAAACTCCACATTAACAATACAATCAAAAGAGACATCACACAAGACATAATAAATCAACAATGGTTTGTACCAGGCAAGCTTAATTTACCCATAGTAGGCCCTGAATGGCAGTATTTGAGGAGTTTTTAGTACTGTATTATAGAGACAGTAAGCAGAGTAGAGAGGAAGGTAGGAAGTATTTGAGGAGAGCAGGAAAGCATTTATGTGATGCAAGGACAGAGCCAGGAATGCAAGAGGTGTGATTTAAATGATTTTTTGAACAGTGAGATAGATGGTGCTGGAGAGATATTCTGAGGGAGGTTATTCCACTTTCTAGCTATGGTATGAGAGAAAAGAGCTTTCCCTGCAGTGTTGTTGGCATTGGATATACATAGAAGGGTTTTGTTGGATGAGCGGAAAGGACTGTTTGCTGAATATTGGTTTAGTAGTTGGTTTAGGGCTGGAGTCTTGTGGGGATTCTTTAGGATGTTGAAGGTGAGGACTAGTTGGTGATAACTAATTAATTGAGAAAGTTCTAACCACTGTAGCTCCTTTAGGGCAAGGCAGTGATGGCTTCTAAGAGTAGAGTTATTGGCAAATTTTGCAATCTTATTGTAACATGACTCTAGTTTGTCCAGGTCTGTTTTCCTAATGTGGGCTAGGATTGGTGATGTATACATTAGGGTAGACAAAAGATGGGTTTGGACTAGGGTGACTCGTGCTTGGTCAGATAAGAAGTTTTTGTGTTTGTATAGAGTTCCTAATTTTTTATGTACTTTTTTAATGGTTTGAGAGATATGGACATCAAAGTGAATATCTTTATCTATTTCAACACCAAGGAACTTAGTATGGGGGAGGGAGAAATTGTGGTTTCATTTTTGGAGGTGATAGTGAAGGAAAGAGGTGTGGATCTGGATTTGTTGGGGTGAATATGAGTAATTTGGTCTTGTTGGGGTTTAGAATCAGTTGGATATCAGTAATTCATTTTTCAAAGGAGCTGAAGGATTCATGGGTATTTTTTGAAGAGTGGTTAGGGATAGGGCTGAGCAGATTAGGGTGGAGTCATCTGCATACTGTATAAGTGATGCATGCAGGGTGGAGGTGTGTAGTTTGTTGGTAAAAATGGTGAATAGTAGAGGCCCCAGTATTGAGCCTTGTGGAACACCTATGGTAGTTGGTAGTAAAGGTAATAGTACACCTTGCCATTTGACTGATTGCTTCCTATCAGAGAGATAATTTTTGAACCAGGCAGTAGTGAAGGGGCAAAGGACATGGAGGATAGAGTGTCTAGAAGTAGGTTATGTGTGACCATGCCAAATGCCTTAGAGATATCTAAGAATATGGCTGATATGAAGTTGTTGTTTCTAAGTTGGTTAACCTGGTTAGTAAAAGAGAGAAGAGCAGTAGTTGTACTATGGTTTGGGCAGAAGCCATGCTGTGTGAAGGAGAGGAGATTATGTGAGGTTAAGAAGTGCATCACTTGAGTGTGAATACATTTCTCAAGGATCTTGGACAGGGGGGACAGGATAGCAATGAGGCGGTAGTTTGATAGCTCATAGGGGTTGCCGCCTTTGTGTAGGGGGATAATATATGACACTTTCCATATTTGGGGGATGTAAGCTTCTTGTATGGAGCGGTTAATCAGAATTGAGACAGGGTAGGCTAGGGACTCTGTGGCTAATTTTAGGAAATTAGCGGATAAACCATCTGCTGCGAGAGTGATAGGTTTTAGTTTTGAGAGTAGTTTTTTAACTATGGAGGTTGGTACGGGTGAGAGTGTAAATGAAGGTGTATTATTGTGATCCCTAGTGGGGGTGGATATAGAGTTATTGTTAGATAGCTGGGTAGATAATGACAGAATAGATTCTGTGAAGTGATGGTTAAATTGAGAAGCTATGCTGTCATTATTAGTGTTGGTGTTGGGAGCTGGGGTGGTAGTTCTGCTGGGTTTCAGAAGGGAAATGATAGCTTGCCAGAACTTTTGGGGGTTTTTGGAAAGTTTGTTTTGGATACCTAGGAAGTAGCTTTGTTTATCCAATTTTGTTTGTTTTTTTGGCCTGATTTCAAAGTTGTTGATAGTTTTGTCTATTTAGGCTAGTGTTATTCCTTTTTCGGATCTTCCAGGCATTGTCTCTGGCTTTTAGTAGGTCTTTTGTGGTCCGATTCAGCCAAGGGGCATAGTTTACTTTAGTTCTACGTCTTCTAATGGGAGCTACTGTATTAAGAACAGTCATAAAAGTACTATTGAAAAGCTCAACTTCTTAGTCTAATGCTAGAGTTTGTAGTGGGTGCCAGTTACATTGTTGTAACATACTGTTAAGAATTTGTGGATTTACCTTGTGTTCATCTCTAGTTCCCTTATACAGTATGGGTTTGGGTATGTTTACCTGTTTACGAAGGAGGAATATGGGGCAGTGATCACTAAGTTCATCAGGTAGGCAGCCCACATGGTAATTTTGCATGGGGTAGTTTACTAAAGTCCAATCAAGAATTGATTATTTTTGGGATGTTTTGTCAACTCTGGTGGATTCTTGGATTAGTTGTGAGAATCCAAATAAGTTAATATGGTTTGAAGGATTGTTAGAGTTGCAGGTTAGCCAGTCAAGGTTTAAGTCTCCTAACAGGATAGTTTCTTGGGGCAGGTTGACTGTAGCCCATTGTAAGACTTCCTCTATTATAAGAGAGTTATTTCCTGGATGGATATA
>NC_056731.1:360208131-360210631 GCF_019279795.1 Protopterus annectens | reverse complement strand
GGGGAGGTAAGTTGGATAGAAAAGCAGACAAGACAGACAAGACAGCATACAGGGGTGGTATATGACACATGTCGGGGGTAAACCCCTTGGACAGGGAAGGGTGTTTGGTAATCGGACGCCCACGAGCCCCCAAATGGATACAGTGGGACTGAGGTCCCCACCCAGGGGCAGACACCACTGCACCTTCATGGCCCCAAAGTCGGCTGTGCTGGGGGCTGAGCAGGAGGGGCAGGCTGACTCTCTAAATGCACCATGCAGCCCTCAAGCTGGCACAGCAGATGTCCAAATTACTTGTGGAGCTTGCTACCCACCATACACTGGACCTGGCTTCCGGTGACAGGATCATGTCCATGCCCACACCTGGGGGGGACTAGCCCCATCCCCTGTGGTAGTTCCACCCAAAGGTGGTGCAGGACCAGCAGACAAGGAGGTCCCAGGGTGGGTCCCAGACATGCTGGGCCCTGGTGCAATTGGCCAGATGATTTAGGAGAGGCAGATCCCCTGGGATCGGCCTTCCCAGATGTGCTATGGTGTTGCAGTTTTAGAACATATATTGGTTAGTAGTGGTAAACACATTCCAGGATTAGTTTTAATGGCATGCATGAGTATTCCCATTAACTCAAAACCACAGATTTGGAACATTTGCATAGCAAACAGAACACATGCATATATGGAACCACAGTGGGCATTACACTGGCATGCAGGTTACATTGATAGCAACAGGCCACCAATGATAGTATTTGAACAGGGAACATAAATTGGGATACATTTCAACATTTGTAAAACAATAGGACACATGTCCCAACAGTAAGTTTGGTGGAAAACATACCCATTCATTTATGTGTTTAGAATATTGGTGAAGATAAGGTGAGGGAGAGAGAGATGTCAATTAACAAATGTAGATTCTTGCAGTGGTCCCAGCTTTAATGATCATTGCTCTAATCAGTACTCTACAGGTATTATTACAGCAACCTATGAACTTGGGTTGGGCAGTGGTATGTTTGTACACAGTGTATAATTACAGCCTTCTTATAGCTACTTTATACCTTCTCTTACCTGGAAGGCCTGTGGAGGGAATGTTTGTTAATACTACCTGACTGTTTCTACTCATATTCATATAGGATGGGTTACATATGTGCACTCATAGTATGTGTGTGTGTGTGTGTGTGTGTGTGTGTGTGTGTGTGTGTGTGTGTGTGTGTGTGTGTGTGTGTGTGTGTGTGTGTGTGTGTGTGTGTGTGCACACGTACGTGCATGTGTGTATGTACTACTGACATACTCTGCCTTGATTTCTATCGGTCACCCTGGTTGTTGGTAGTAGGGACCAGTAGCTGTGACAGCATTACACTTTTGAATATTTCTTGGGGTAGACCACTTACTTATCTTGCTGTCATTTGCAGCCTTGGGGTTGGACCATGGGTGTTGGACACAGTATAACTACAGCCTTCTTATAGGTACTTTATACCTTCTCTTACCTGGAAGACCTGTGGAGGGAATTTATGTTGACACTACCTGACTGTTTCTACACATATTTACAAACTTCTAGTAGAAATTATGCATACAGCTTACTACCATTCCCAGGATTCGAACCGTGGCTGTTTCTGCTAAAAATACAAGTTTGTGTTTCATCAGAAGGAGCTATGGAGAAACTACTGTTGCATCATTGAATGATTTCTGCCTCTTTATTGTACAATCTCACCTTGTAATTACAACATTCTTATACATACATTCCTATACATACCTTTTGACATAGCACAGTGTGGAAAGCAATGGTTTATGCAACATTACTATTCAGATATCAGATCTTGGTGCATGAAATTTTTCATATCAGTTAATCTTGTGTCTTACAGAGGCACTAATTTTGTCAGATGAGACTTGATTGTTTAATGCTTTCAGAACTATAGTTGCTAATGTACACATTTCAATTCATAACATACCAGAGTAAACACAACCAGTCCAGGGTTTTGAATTTTATTGACAGGCAGTTACAGTTTTATTTATATATAACCTGTATGAGACTATTACTGTAATATTGTCTGGTTCATTCATTGCAAACCATTTTTAATACTACAAGGTGACATTCTCCTCCTTTATATTTATTTGGTGTGAATACTATAAGCTAGATTGTTACTCACCAGCCTCGCGATGCAGCCTTTGCAACCTGCTGGCATGGGCTTCCTGGTTCGCAGCCCGCTCAGCTGGAACTGTAAAGAAGATTGAGAAACATTTATGCATGTCTATCCAAAACATACACAGGCTGGACTTTGGTAAACAGCTATTGATATGAATACTTACACATGCCAGGGACATCACCTCTCTGCCATGCTTCTTGTACACACTGGTCCAAGAGCTACCTGTTCCTCTGCTTCAAGTCAGCATAGTGGTGCTGTACCTGCTCACCAGTCCAAGAGATGCCGGTGGCACTGGTGAGGTCATGGGCAAGACTTTTACAGGCCGCTGCTTTGTATTGGGAGCCCTGGTATTGATCTTGCAGCAGTCT
>NC_056731.1:360155631-360203131 GCF_019279795.1 Protopterus annectens | reverse complement strand
TCACAAAGAGGATTACCAGCCTCAAACAGATGCCCTACGCAGACCGTCTAAAAAAACTCCAGCTTTACTCTATCGCATATTGCCTACTCAGAGGTGATCTCTGCCTAACACACAAATCTATGTCAGACCCAGAGCTGTTGGACATGCTCCACTTAAAGAAATCCCAATCCCTCCGAGCTACACGCTCTAGGGACCTAAACCTTGTCACCACAATAAACAGAACATGCTGGAGGGATAGATTCCTGTCCCAGAGTCTTCCCATACTCTGGAATAAACTACCTATCTATATCAAGCAAAGCTCCTCATTAGCACTCTTCAAGAAAAATCTTGATGATTGGATGTGAGATAGGAAATTCACCCCGGGGATCACTTCGGTGGCTCTGCTTGACAGGGGCACAGGAAAATAATTTTCTTGGGTAGCAAAAGCCAGGGTACCATTTGGCTAAGCTTATATAGGCCCTAGGGCCAATAGCCTAGTACCTACCTATGAACCTATGAACCCTATGTGGAAGAACACATAAATCTACCATTTCCCTCAAATGTGCTCCCCGTTACTGGGTAAACAAAATATGGACTGTCACTGATATACCCTCCCTATTTTTATATGTCCCATTTGGTTTATTTAAAATATTTCTCTTTGCAATGTTTTTGTTCATTTCCAACAAGCTTTTTAAATTTTGTCCCCTTTCATAATAAAATGCGAGGCTATCTCCCACTAAACCTCCAGTGCTGGATTAACTTGTAAAATCTTTTTTAAGGCCCAAGAATACATACTAAATTCAATAGTCTTCCTGATCTTGTTGTTCAATGGAATAACATTAGATATAATACTTTCAACTAAAAACAGACCCTCCTGTTGACTTTTACTTGATTAATAATATCAGTGACGACGGTAGCGTTGTTACCTCACAGGAAGAGGTTCTCCTGTTCGATTCTTGGCGTGGCTTGGGAGTGCTTTCTGTGTGGAGTCTGCATGTCCTCCCCATGGTTGTGTAGCATTTGAAAGACATGCATGTGTAAATGGGCGTGCCTTCGTTGAAGGTTGGGCGTTGAGCTGGCACCTCGGCGTTTCATAAAAATCTACTGCCAGTCATTAGAGTTCTGCTGTGGTGACCCCTTACCGGTAAAAAGCCGAAAGTCAAAGAAGAATAATATCAGTGACATCTTTTAGGGGGATAACACAATATTAATTGCTTGAAGTGCATGGAGTTCTGTGAATATATTCTGGTATATGTAAAAAGAAAAATAAGTTAGTGCTAGAGTGGTGTGAGATGCAATCTTAACAAATGTTAAGCACCTCCTGCTTAAGTTGTTAAGGTCAGGTCTCTAGTTAGGCAGTCAAATCTGACAGTACTGACCTTCAAATGGCAGTGACGGAATAAAAGATTTGTTTCTGCCAACTGTCTGCTGGTAACACGTCCTGAGTTCCTGTTAGAATAACAGAAGGTGTGTTTGCCTGCATTTTCTGAAGGATGTTGTTGTTGTTGTGTCTTTCGGCTTTTCCCAGTTCGGGGTTGCCACAGCGGAACTCCGGTCCGCTAATGATTGGCAGTAGATTTTTACGTGCCAAGTTGCCAGCCCTGACACACAACCTTCAACGAAGATACACCCATTCACGCATGTCTCCAGACAGAAGACGCTCTAGCTGAGACGGGAAAACGTCTTACTGTCAGGCGACAACGCTACCATAGCACCACCACCGCAGTTACAAATCTGAAACTCAAATGTATGTCACTATTTCAAAAATTCAGTCATCAGTAATTTGTCTCAAAACCACAGACTTCACGAGGAGCAGACCAGGTATATGAAGCAAAAATCTGGGCATTATGTGAAAATCTGGATGGTTGAGAGGGATGGAAGGTGAGTATAAACATAAGGGACTGTGTTATACTGCTATTCTCTCAACTGTAACTAGGATGCACATGGAGCAGATTATTTATATTTAACATTTGTTGATCAGGAAAGTCCGACTAGGACAGAACCTACATATTTTCAGTGGAGGCCCAGGGAGAAACACTTCAGATGCATGTCTTTGGAATGTGGGAGGAAATTGTAGTAACCAGAGAAAACCCACGTGAATGTTGGGAGGACATGCAGACTCCTCACAGACAGGACCCCAGCTGAGAATCGAACCAGAGAACCTTTTTCTGTGAGGCGACAATGTCAACTGCTGCACCACTGCACCAACAAGATAAAGCTCCATGCACTACAAAGAATTATGATCTACTTGCCAGTCCTAACCTATTATGTTTTCTCAACAAGGATGACAAGATTTTTGGCATCCATGGCGAGAACATATAATAAGCTGGCTAGGATTGACAACCCAGTCATAATCCTTTATATCTGTATCTTGTATCTTATTTGTAAATATCTAGTTTATTTGCTGTTTGTTAATTTATTAACACCTATACAGGTGTGGAATGTCACACTTCTAACAGCCTACACACATCCTTGTGTTCCAGAGCCTTTCTGAAAAATCAACTTAAAAAAACATAAGATAAACAAATGTAAATATTTTGTGAACAATGAAAGCTATTGTGAAAAATTGAGGGGCTGCTAGCCCAGCCAGATAGAATTTTGTAGATAATTCTATGTCATTGTAAATATTAATATAATCCACAAGCTTGTTTTACAAATGTAAAGAGAACTATATTATAATTAAACTATATGTTGTACTGAGCTTCAAAAATGTAACCACAGTGCACCCTGCTGGAAGAAAGCTGTTAAGTAAAGCATTTTATAAATGTGTTTGATCTCAAACTTGGAGACAGGATGTCTGGGCTAAGAGTTTCTTTTTATTGTTTTAAGACAAGGAAAATTACTAGGTTTCACATGTAAAGTGTCTTTTATTGCTGTGACTTCCTGGCAGCTGTAGAAATGTTAAATTTTAAGTTCTGTGAGCCTGGGAAACCTCATCAGGGGTGGCAAGAATGATGTAATATGAAATGAGTCTGCAGTACTGTGTATTATCAATTTAAGGACAGACAGAAAGAAGAGCATTTTGTATCTTGTCTTGGACCTAGTAAGAACATCCACTCACCAGCACTTGCTTTCTCTGTGTGTAAGTAGTATTTAGAACAGTGATTTCTCTTAGAGATAGATAGAAATAGCCAGATTAGTCTAGCTGTTTTCTATATTTATGTCAGACTATCCTGCAATATTGTTTTCTAGTATTTCCTTTGATTTCTGAACTCTGTAATGTCATTGTGCTGAAGTAATAAGTATTGTCTTGTGTTTTTATTATTTATTTTAAATATTTTTAAATCTTTCAACTGTGGCTGTTTTGTGTAGAGATAATTTAAGCTCTAGAGTACTTGCATGTATTTGGTGATACTGTACAAAGCCACTCCAGTAGCCTTGCTGTTCGTCACTCTTACTAATTGGATAATAATAATATTGCACAGTAAAATTGGATACCCTTTGGTAAGGGCCTTATTAGTATCTGATAAATAGTGGATGATGGCAATTATTTCTACCTTATAATCTGGAGAGAAGGGGGGCATAGCTGGAGAACCTGTGCCAGCCTTCCCCAGGAGTGTCTGTGTGTTTGTATATAATTCATATCTCAAAGTGTGTGTGTCAGCTACTTGGGCAGGGACATGAAGCACTGGTTGGACAGAGAGGGTGCTGGAGGTTTTAGCTTGACCACTAGGCTGCAATCTGAACCCTATAGCTGTGCCAGTTGGGAGTCTTATTGAGGATCTGGAGAGAAAGGGAGAAACCAGCCCAGACTGACTGTAATCTCTGTGTGCTCTTAAGGGAAATTGTACTTTACTGTGTGTGTACTTGTTATCCTCCCAATATGGAAACCCCTCACTGGTGTTAGTGGTGAGGATTGAGGCTCCTTGATTACTGGGCCAGTGCACGGGCATCACAGCTTTTAAAAACTGTACAAATTGTAATGTTATCTATAAGCAGTATTCTTTACAGTGATAATAGTCACAGCTTTCATGGTATTTCCATAAATACTATAATATATTATAATACACACAAACCCCAAATTATATTTTTTGCTAAACTTTCACAAACAAATTGCCATATATTGGCAACTGTACAACCTAAACATATATAGTTAGAACACTTTTGTTAAGTAGACAGAAGCTTTCACATGATAACAAGAAACTTATCTCTTGCATGTTTATTAAGATAGTTACAGAAACATGAAAATGTATGCTTAATTTTATAATTAGCAATATAAATACCACTGAATATCTCTCAAAATGTGAGACTTACATTGCAAATATCAGTGACAGTTTTCATTAACAGCATTTAAGGTTTCACGACGTCATGCAATAGTTCTTGTTTTTTGAAGTATTAAGAAGTTCATACAAAAATATTACTTATTTTCATAATTACAAACAACAAGTAGTGTGATATAAATGGACATTGACAATGAATTTTCTGCCTCCAACAATGGCATTTCATACTATACCTCAATAGTGTGTATGTCTCTCAGTTATACAAATATAAACCTAAGTATGAAAATATGAATAGTAAGTGGCAAGCAATGATTAGTTTTTCTAGTGCAGGGCATCGGAGATTAACAATCATAGTGTAATTTTGTTAATAAGTCTTTGCCCTTTCTAATACTGCCTTATTGTTAGCTTGTAAGTCACTTAGTTAAAGAAGCTACCCCCAACCCCCCCCCAAAAAAAAAAATTCTAAATGCCATAAGGCTCTATGGATGTTAACTGGAAGTGTACAAAAGAGGCTATATAGGCTTGAATGAGTTAACTGTAATCCAGGCTGGGCCTAAAACTGGTAAATTTAATCTGTCTTCTATCCTAGTAATCAAACTAAATGTATAATTAAGTTAGCAATAAATAAATTAAGTAACATAAAATAACATCTTGAGAGAAGTACTAAAATTGATTACAACATAAACTCTGGGCTTCAGAAAGGGCTACCATTGATAGTAAACCCTAATATACCCACTATTCTGCTGGTTGTAACCATTTCTAATTCTTAAGCAGCCACACCACAGTGACTCTACTTGTTCTGCTGAATCACAGTGATGTATCCGTGGCCGACTGCAATGATTATGAGGAATTCCAGCAGAGCAGTATATGATTATTAGCTATGTGCTCTCCCTCAAAAATGCTTGTGGTAAGAGTTTTATACAACTGTCTTTGGCTACATAAATTAATCCAACCAAAAGGCCACATTCACCAATTAATTTTAATGGGAAAGAGACCAGCTAGCAAGTAAGTGCAAGGAAGTTTAGTGGAGTAGTAGTGGTGGTGGTGGGTTTATAAGTGCATGTGTATGTGTGTTTGTGTGTGCGTGTGTGCATGTGTGCGTGTGTGTGTGTGTGTGTGTGATGTATGGTGAGCATGTGTGTGTGTGCATATGTGGCCTTGCATATCTTTCAACTCTCCCTAGATTAACAAGCAAAGGCTGTAAAACGAAGGGGACCCTAGACACAGGGTCACTTTTGAAATATTACCCTAATTTAAAAAGGTAATAGAACAACGGATTTTTTTCAGCAAGAAGCAGTATCTAAACTACAGGAAGTATTAAATTCTAGAGTCTGACATTATTGAATGGCTATATACATCCATGACAAGGAACAAGCGAAATATAAGAGGCAAAATATTGGACATTCTGTAAAATCTGGGACAGTTGAGAGGTATGGGAATGTGTCCATGTGTCTATGTATACATGTGGTGGGTGTGTGTGTGTGTGTGTGTGTGTGTGTGTGTGTGTGTGTGTGTGTGTGTGTGTGTGTGTGTGCGTGTGTGTGTGTGTGTGTGTGTGTGTGTGTGTGTGTGTGTGTGTGTGTGTGTGTGTGTGTGTGTGCCTGTGTGTCTGTGTGTGTATATCTGTATATGTATTATATGTGTACATGGTTGAATATATGTATGTATATGTCAGTGAGAGAGTTAATGGGGGGGATGCCTGTGCCACTACAATGCACGGATCACCAGTAGGGATTAGCACCAACAGTAACACTAAGTACTTCAGAGATATGCAGATTAGTCAGTAATGAGGTGCTTCCTCATCACAGCTAATCTGTCTCTGAACTGCTTTTTTTTTGCTCAGAATCAGTTTTTTGTCTTTGCGAAAAGTACTCCTTTTTTCCGCAGCAGTTTATACTCGAGGTGGGATTTTTTCTGAATCCCAGCAAAGGATTGTTATATAATTAGAGATGTGAGGACTAGAGGAGATGTTTGTGTTTGGACAGAATAGACTGGACAGCAAAAAAGAGGACAGGTAATGGCAGAAAGTGGTACCAGGAGCATGATAAGGAGGTATTAGAGAATGAAAAGCATCTATACTATTCAACTTGATATTGACATACTGTTGTAAGATGCTTTTATAGTTACCAGAAATTATTTCATTGGTATGTGGATCAGCATTTAATGCACAGACAGTTCTAAAATGAGTTTAGATGATGTTTTATCTTACTTAGAAATGTTTTGTTGTTTCATTTTGATCTAATTAGTAAAAGGTAAAGCGATAGTGCCCCATCGTTTAGCAACATGTACCAAGTACAGCAAGTCTCTGAAGTGATTATTTTGTTTAACTATGTTTTGTTGATGCTGGCTTAGTGTTTTCATAATGTGTAGCAAGCTCTGAAGCTTCATGGGACCTACAGTAGTAGCACACAAATCATTAGAATGGGGGATTAACACCTTGTTACAAACAGAATTTTTTTCCTCTGTCTAGTTTTGTCTGACCATTGACCATCTAACCTCACCCAGTGACTAGCCAATCACAGTCCCAATGGTGTATGTGACTTTACACACACACACACACACACACACACACAAGAAAGTGTAAACAAACATCAGGCAGTTACTCCCATCTCCTACTAACTCCCATCTCCTCAGGGACTGGCTCTTCAATCATATGATGTGTTATCTTAATTGAGGTCAGCAAAGCAGCAGTCAGGGTTCTGTATCTCTGTATCATACGACATGTAATTCAAAGCAGAATTAAAGGTTCCTTGTATAGTGGACTGAATTAATTTTCCATAAAGATTTCTCTTAGCTGTTTAATAAAATTTGTAGGGTGTGACGCAAGTTGTATAAGCGGTGGTACAGATTTCTTCCTCCTCATCTATGACAATTTTGCAGATCCAACAGTAGGTGGCACCATCTGGCTCAAGATTTATTTTTTTGACCCAGCAAAACTAAAGTGTGGAGAGGGTCAGTACAGCCATTGTCAAGAATTCGGAGCTAAACAATGTCAAGTAGATGAGGCTTCACCCAGTAGTCACGGTTGAGGAGGCGGAACTGGTGATATTATAGTATCTGTACATAATTGCTTTAAGCAAATACCAGGCCTGAATTCCTTCTTTTCAGTTTGAGCTAAGCAAAGGAGACTCAGAATTTATTACAGGATATGATGTATAGCTTACAGTGGATGCAATATATGTTAGCTTACAGTGGATGCAATATATGTTCCTCCACATTCTGCAGCACCATGTTTACAGAAATGGGATTCATGAAGCTGATGTCTGTAAAATTCCCCCTGTTGGACAGTGAAAGGTACCCATAGATGTTTAAAGCCTGTACCTCCTTACTTGTGTGTATTAAACCTAACCCTGTCCTTACCTGATGCTCCTAACTTCTAACCCAGCCTTGCACCTGACTTTTCCTTTCAAAAAATGCTTTCCTTAATTGTACCTCTCTACTAGACAAATGACACACATACCATATATAACACACATGCACAACACTAAAACTATCCCCATACCTTGCCCTCATTCTAGCCCAAATCCACAAACACTGGCAGACACACTCCCACTCTTAATGCAGGTCTGCTTACCTCTATCAAGAAAACAAGCTGTCAGAAAAATTAATGTTCAGTAAAACAGTAGCATAGTTAGGGTAGAGTGAAGGGAGCAGCCACACAGGGTACAAAGTCTTGGGAAGTGTGACAGACAAATGCTAACTCTTTTTCAGTACAATGCATCACTAGCAATTACTTTTGAATGCTGACATTACATTTGTGGTCAGAAATAAAGCACTGAACTTTTACTTCTGGGGGAACAGAGGAAGTTGGTGGTGAGGCACCAGATATGGGAGTGGTACCAGGCACTAGAATAGCTAGCTGCAGCTCTACAGAAAAATAACACTGCAACTCACTTTGCTGGCAAAATGAACTGTTGACTAATTGAAGTGCATCCATCTACAAACATACGTGTGTGTGTGTGTGTGTGTGTGTGTGTGTGTGTGTGTGTGTGTGTGTGTGTGTGTGTTGAAAGTCTTGTTATGGAAGTGCTAGAGCAGTGCCACAGTGCTAACAAGGTGTTACATGTTCTAACTGTTCTAAGCAGATTACCTCCAGTGGGGACAGGCAGACCCCTCTCATTAGCCCCACTCACTGTCGTCGGACATCAATGTCTGTGCTGCTAAGTGCATGCAAATCTATTGTTGGGCACTCCACTGTGAACCCAGCAGTCCATCCAGGCATTCTCACGGCAGTACTGCTTCTACCCACACTTTGTTCCAGAATGCTAGTGTCATCACATCTGGCTTCTTTGTACAGCACCATGAGCAGGGTGTTTCCAGATGTGGCAGGTGCAGCCAGGATTGTGGTACGAGCCATCAGTATGAGCACCCTAAACTGCATTAGACTAACTCTGACAGTTGATCCAATGTGTGTCCTGTTGAGTCATTCTGACCGCTGTGTTAACAGTATTATTCACTTAGATTTGCCCATTTTTTCCACTCGTACTGTGGTTTGAACATTGACCACTGTGCTGACCACTGGCTAATTAATCTGTAGGTGTTGTTTCAAATATCTGATGCCACACAGTTTTTCTGATCATTTATCTGACCTAGGTGACTAGCTTCAAGTTGTAATATGTAGTACTTTGTGTCACTGGTATATGTTAATACAGATATTGATGACAATAACGTTGTATGTGACTATCACCATGCTTCTATGTTTGCATATCTTGCTAGTTGACATATACCCCATATTTACATGGTTAACAGCATGTTATCTTTGCCATCCTGTATTGATTGCCCACATTACATATTTCTTTGGCTGCCATTCCTGCATGCACAGTTATGCATCTGAATGCATACCTGTGTCACTTAATGGCATTTTAATATAGTACTGCACATGCCTCACCCTCAGCACTCATTGCACTTCTGTGGACCTATTTTCATTTTCAATCCCCATGCTATGTAGTTCCATTCTGTGCCTTTTCCCATATCTCACTGACTCACTGATTACACACACACACACACACACACACACACACACACACACACACACACACACACACACACACACACACACACACACACACACACACACACACACACACACACACACACACACACACATCTAGCTATCTATAAACCTATGTTGCTGAATCCTCAACATCGATGCCTGTTCCATGTATGTTGTGTAGTAGCTGCCATTGATGCTCTGCATGTTTGTACATATTATTACCTGTTACTGAGTTATGTTGCAGCAATAACTTGTGCATTGTAGCATTGCCTTCAGTGTGACATTCCATGCCAGAAATAGGATCTGAGGCTTGTTTGTGTTTATTTTCTTTTTGGACGGTCCTTGAGATGTTCATAATTATTCATGCTGTTGTAAGCTTTTTACTGTGTTTTAACACACTGCTACACATTATACTATATTACATGTGATGCATCAGTGTTAGTGTATGGCTCCTATTTTTGGGTATGTTCATGGCCATTTCATGGTTCACTTTCCTTGCTAATTATCTGTATGATGATGGCCTACCTAAACAATGACACCTACTGTTGTGCACACCTCTTACATCCCACACATTTGCCTATGTGGTCCTCTTTGGTGATGTACCTTGCAGGGAGACTCCTTGCATTGATGTTTCCTCTGAGTGTCGTGTATATGTTCTTACTGCCATACCATATGCTTCTGTTATGCATGATGTTCAATGTAGACAACCAATGATTTCTTTCCATTGGTTGTGCTCTGTGCTGCTGTTGTGGGGCAACACATGAACATCACTCTTTAGTCTGTGTACATTTGTATGTTTCACTTGTCTTGACTCAAAGATGTGTGTTAGATGCTGCCATGCTGCCTGAGCTAGAACATATGTCTCCATCATCTGTCGTCCAGTCTTATTTCTTCTCACCCGTGTCTTCCTGATCATCCTGTGACAGCTGTGATATGTCATTATCAGACATCTGTGGTTCTTCAGGTAGGTAATCCACACCTGTGGCTGGCAAGCCACCATGTTTTGCTGTTATCGTGTTGTGCAGCATGGCAGACATGGTAATCATCTGTGATGCCTTTTCTGGTGTGGATTGTAGTTCACCTCTGGATGTGGCCAGACATCTGAATCTTGCTTTCAGCAAGTCAAACACATGCTCAATGGTATTTTGTGTTGTGATGTATACTCTGTTGTACGCATTCTTGGCAGGAGTGGATGGGACTTTGTATGGCATCATTAGCCAAGGCTCCAGTGGATAACTGCAGTCATCTGTTTGTAGGAAGGAGAAAACACATATTTTGTCCTCATGCTTAATGTTCACAGTCTAGATACTGCTTATGTCACTGCTGTGCTTAGCAAGTAGAGGTGTCTCAGGGATTTCACCATGTTGCAAAGTGGCCCTCAGACTGCTTTCCCTTGCTATTGCAGCATCATGCACAGTACTGGGGTGTGTTGCTATGATATTAGTAATGAGGCCATCTGCTGAGCACATCACCAGACTTTTGGGTGATAGCCACCCCTTTGTATTGATGCAACATTCAGCATCAGGTGCAGTTGGAGTTTGGAGTTTTAATTGAGATGCAGGTACAGTCTATTGCACTGAGGACATGGGGGAAATTAGCTATGGCATAGAACTCTTGCATGGCAGTTCTGTGCTCCATGACTTCTCTTGGGAAGTGAATATATTCATCAACCTTGGTGCACATTGCTGTCAGTAAATGTGACAAGAGGCAATTGGTAGGTGTCTGGGAAACTCCTACAGCATCTTCCATATGCAGCTGAAATGTCCCAGAGGGCAGTATACCAAGACTCAAGCACACTTTTGTTTTTACAGCTATTAGGTTACCCCACAGAATGAAGTTGTGGGAAAGAGTAGTGGAAGCAAGGTTAAGAAGGGACGTGATGATTAGTGATCAGCAGTATGGTTTCATGCCGGGAAAGAGCACTACAGATGCAATGTTTGCTCTGAGAATGTTGATGGAAAAGTACAGAGAATGTCAGAAGGAGTTGCATTGTGTTTTTGTAGACTTAGAGAAAGCATATGACAGGGTGCCTAGAGAGGAGTTGTGGTATTGTATGAGGAAGTCAGGAGTGTCAGAGAAGTATATAAGTGTGGTACAGGATATGTACGAGGGTAATGTGACAGTGGTGAGGTCTGCGGTGGGAGTGATGGATGCATTTAAGGTGGAGGTGGGGTTACATCAAGGATCAGCTCTGAGGCCTTTCATATTTGCAATGGTGATGGACAGGTTGACAGACGAGATCAGACAGGAGTCCCCGTGGACTATGATGTTTGCAGATGACATTGTGATCTGTAGTGAGAGTAGGGAACAAGTGGAGGAGACCCTGGAGAGATGGAGATATGCTCTAGAGAGAAGAGGAATGAAGGTCAGCAGGAATAAGACAGAATATATGTGTGTGAATGAGAGGGAGGATAGAGGAATGGTGAGGATGCAAGGAGTAGAGGTGGTGAAGGTGGATGAATTTAAATACTTGGGGTCAATAGTTCAGAGTAACAGTGAGTGTGGAAGAGAGGTGAAGAAGAGAGTACAGGTGGGATGGAGTGGGTGGAGAAGAGTGTCAGGAGTGATTTGTGACAGACGAGTACCTGTAAGAGTGAAAGGGAAGGTCTACAAGAGGGTAGTGAGACCAGTATGTTATATGGGTTGGAGACAGTGGCATTGACAAAAAGGCAGCAGTTTGAGCTGGATGTGGCAGAATTAAAGATGTTAAGATTTGCACTGGGTGTGACGAGGGTGGACAGGATTAGGAATAAGTATATTAGAGGGTCAGCCCAGGTTGGAAGGTTTAGAGACAAAGCCAGAGAGGCATGATTATGTTGGTTTGGACATGTGCTGAGGAGGGATGCTGAGTATATTGGGAAAAAGATGCTAAGGATGAAGCTACCAGGTAACAGGAAAAGAGGAAGGCCTAAGATAAGGTTTATGTATGTGGTGAGAGAGGACATGCAGGTAGTTGGTGTGACAGAGCAAGATGCAGAGGACAGGAAGAAATGGAAACAGGTGATCTGCTGTGGCAACCCCTAACGGGAACAGCCGAAAGAAGATGATGATGATGATGAGGTTACCCCACAGACTAGAAGCATGCATGTGGGATGCACAAGTCCTGCTCAAAAAATCTGGACTAGCTCTCTCTCTCGTCTGTATCTATCTATTATTTCATTTTCAGAGAACTGGCTTAACTGTAGCCTGGCTCTGTGGCTGCCTTCAGGTACATAATTGCAGATAGTCCTCTACTATGGCCTTACAGTACCCCAGCCTGCTGTAGTGCATTAGATGCCTGTTGCATTTTTTTTTAAGTAAGGTTTTCAGATTCAGCAGGATTCCCTATGAATATGTGTAATATAGAGGCATTAAAATAAAGCAAATATAGCCTCTGTTGAGTGCTTTCAGAAAACTGTTATTGAAGTACTTTATCACATTTAAGTTGCATTTGGTATGCCCACTGTGTTTTGAAATCTGGCAAGTGTGCATGGAGACTGTAATTTTTCAATGCTGAATAGATAATTATTTAATCTTGTTTTAGTATATGTTATGGAAGTGCGTCTGCTGCCAATGTACTGATGTCTTCCTTTGGTGTGCTGCTCTGTCTGTGACTTTTTTTTGAAATCCTGCCCCTGCCATCAGCTCCCCCAGCAGTAAATTCTAGGCATGGTTTTTCAAATAGAACTGGATTAGCCATTGCCTTTTAGACTGGATAGCAGTCACCTAGAAGTAATGAGAATCAGAATATAACAACAGTTCGTGAAGCGTTTCTGAATATTTTAATTTTTCCACCCTGTGTGTCTCTAGTATGGAATCTTTGCACCTTTTCACATTCTTTAAGGTGATTTGTTTGAGAGCAACAAAATGCAGTATTGTATTCAATCATGGCTCCAATCAGTGAGGTACAAAGAGATACAATGATCTCCCAGGAGTGACTAAACATGTTATTTAGAGCTAAATGAGCTGCAGAGTATGTCTTATTGATTTGGATTAATTTTAAATTGTTGTCTAACATTGTTCCTAAATCCTTAATGATGGTATATTTTTTTCTATGATCTGATATTTTGTTTTAAGCATGATTTTGTCCTTTTTGCCAAAATCTCATATACTGACACTAAAGATGTGGCTATTACTACTGCATCAGGTGTGTATATTTGTAGGCCATCTTGGGGACATGTCTTTTAATGAAGTAAATATGTTATCCAGTTTATAATCATTAGTGTTTTTAATTATCAGCTGCCCATTTCTCTCTTTTTATATCTGAAATGAAGGGTCCAAAAAAGAAGTGGCTCTCAGTAATGCGTTCTCTAGGGCACCACTAGTAATATCTGTTGGAATAGACAGGTATCTCCGCACCTTGACTTCCTTTATGTTCTTTTGTTTTGTTAGTGTTTTGTGAATTATATATTAATTGATATTCAATGCTGTTATCAAATGGGGTAGTGTCAAATACCTCAGCAATGCAGAGAAAAGCAGTATCCACTGTTAGCCCTTCATCAAGTACTGTTGTTACCTCCTCAAAGAATGTCACAACAGTCAAAAGGTAAGCCATTTCCCCCCAACAAACCCATACTGTTCAATATCTAAGACAAGAAGGTCCCCCAGTGTGATTTAGGATAAGTATCTCCATGATTTTACATAGAGTACTGGTCAGACTAATTGGCTAAAATTGTTTCAGTCTGATGAGACTCATTCCCCATTGTGGCTTGTGTGATGCCCCACCTTTGGCTCAGTAATTAAGAAGCCTCCATCCTCACCACTAACACCAGTGGGGGACTTACACTGGGAGGATGACAGGTACACACACAGTATTTCCAGATGCAGCTCTCTGCATCCAGTGCATTTTGCCTTCAGAGCACAAAGAGACCGCAGTCAGTCCTGGGCTGGTTTCTCCATCTTTCTCCAGATCCCCAGTAAGACTCCCCACTGGCACAGCTATAGAGATGAGATCTCACCTGAGTGGTCAAGTGAAGACTTCCAGCACCCTCTCTATCCAATCAGTGCTTTGTTTCCCTGCCCAAGTAGCCGACACACACACTCTTGGAGATATGTTTTACACACACACACACACACACACACACACACACACACACACACACACACACCTGGGAAAGGCTGGCATAGGTTTACTAGCTATTCCCTGTTCTGCCCAGACTATAAGGTAGTTAGCACTGTTACCAGCCAGCTATTTGTCAGCTACTTTAAGACCCTTCACAAAGGGTGCCCAATCTTACTGTGTAATGTTACTATCAATACCAATGGTAGTTTGACCAAGAGCAAGGCTATAAGAGTGGCCCACAGTGTCACCAAATAAATATGCAAGTACTACCAAAACTTAAATAAGTCTCGGACAGATCAGCCACAATGAAAGGTTTAAATATATTTAATAATAAATAATAAAAGAACAAGAAAATACTCAGTATATACTTACAGTTACATCAGAGTTCAAAATCACAGGAAATATTTAAAACAACATTGCAGGACAGTCTCAAATAAATAAAGGAAAACATCTAAGCTAAACTTTGCTATATTCCTGACTGACTAAGAGAATTACTGCACCCTAATAACTTACTTAACTTACTTCATAGCAAGCAAGGCAGATATAGTGAGTGGATCTTGATGTTATGTTAAACACAAATACAGACTACCCCGTCTCTCTCAGAGAGTTCTTAAATCAATATCTCAAATATTACTGCTGGGATAGCTTGCAGAATGACATCATTTCTTGTCATCTGACTCTATCCCAGGTAAAACCTCCACTGATGCAGCTGGTAGCATTTAGCATCTACCTGTAAAAATACATAAACAAAGTCTTTTCTTAGATCTAAGGCAGATCCTGGAAGTCATAAAACAATAAACACTTCCAAGACAATACAAAAAACGTCTAGTTCTAGATATTGTGTCTGTTACTGCACTGAAACTGAAAGATAACATGCTTTTATTACGCTATTCTTCTGAAGTTAACCTCTTGTGTTTCAGTTTCCATTATTAAAATATATACATATAAACAGTTACAATAGTGCAGGTACATTTCTAAATTTATTCCATTAGGGCATGCTGTGGTTACATTTTAGCTCAGTACTTTACAAAATATCTCTTCAGCACACGTCTTTACAAACCATCTTTATGACATACAGTTCTAATACATTTATAAGAGAAGCATATACATCATGTTGATATTCACAAATGACATATAATTATTTACAAAATTCCAGATAGCTGGGCTGGCAGTATCTCCTTTCATGACACCTTGATGCTAATATAGCCTGTGCCTATCACCTTTGGTTATGGCCATGTCCACGTGTTAACATTTTCTTTAGCATGACTGATGAGGGTTTTCTTATATTTTCCTTGATCCTTCATAGAAAACCACTAGCTATTTTGTCTGGCCCATGAAAATTGACTTTTTAATTTTTACCTGTGTTAAAGGTTATCACATCTGTTGTTAAAAAAAGCAAGGGTGATTTAAAGGGCAAAGATATTTTTCCTATATGCATGTCAGTAGAGGAAGTGTTTTAGTTTCCAGTTGTCTAAGTTATGTTTCCATAACAAACTTTTGCCATTTCTACACAATTTCATATTTAAGTTTCAGTATGTATTCTTGTATGTCACACACATTTTCATACTATGCAGACAAGAGACATAGGCGGTGACACTGGAACGGTGTGATCATAACATTCTTAACAGAAACAAAAATATTTGCTCAACATTTACTGCAGCTGCTTGTTTGTACCACTGTATAATATATGCATTCTTGCCCAGTATACAAATACAAGTGTGCATGTGAGTAAGTGTACACACACACACACACACACACACACACACACACACACACACACACACGTATATATATGTGTGTGTGTGTGTGTGTGTGTGTGTGTGTATGTGTGTGCTTGTGTGTGTGCGTGTGTTGTGTGTGTGTGTGTGTGTGTGTATATATATATATATATATATACACACACACACACACACACACACACACACACACACACACACACACACACATGCAAACAAGTGTGATTTATTTATTTATTTGCAGTGTAGAAAGGAAAGCTAATCATTAGGTTTATAATGTGATTATGTTAGGGCTGAAGCACTTCAATTTAAAGAACTTTGACATTAAGCATTAAATGCTATGGAATTCTTGATGCTTGCTAATCAGAGCTAAACAGTTTTCTAATCATCTGTTTTGATAATTGGGCATAGCATTTCTCTATTCATTTATCAAATATTGAACTGTGTAGGGGAAGTAGACAATGGGGTCAGTTTGGAAATGAAGTATCATTTCCTATTCAGAGACAGCCCTACAGTGCTGTTTAGGAGGAAGAAGTGTAGCACTACTGTGAGTGGCCTCTGCAGACATGCTAAATGCTAATGAGGCATTTCAGGGTAGAGGTCTGTGCTAATTAGCAATTTGTTCTCCTCCAGAAATGCCTGCAGTAAGGATTTATTCAGCAGAGTGATTCAGAGAATCGCTCATCTGCATAAAGTAACATGGCCTCTAATGGTCACACATGTCAACGAGTATGACCAAAAGCTTATGTTTTCTCATCACTATAGAGGTAAGTGCAGGGAGTGTAGTGGGCAGGTAGTGTTGATGTGTGTGTGTGTGTGTGTGTGTGTGTGTGTGTGTGTGTGTGTGTGTGTGTGTGTGTGTGTGTGTGTGTGTGTGTGTGTGTCTGTGCATGAGGGTGTGTGTATGTGTAACTGCTTGGGTAGTTTCACAGAGGGTGGTTAGTTAGGGGATAGGTAGGGTAGGGTAGGGTAGGGTGTGTGTGAGTGCTTGAGTGTATGAGCGAATGGATGAATGTGACTGTGAGAAAGATTGGGCGTGTGTGTGTGTGTGTGTGTGTGTGTGTGTGTGTGTGTGTGTGTGTGTGTGTGTGTGTGTGTGTGTGTGTATGTGTGTGTGTGTCCACACGCACATGTGTGGGTTGGCTGTCACACGTCCATACACCCCCCCCCCAGATTAACATGAACATCTGCAATATTGCGGGATGGGGAACAGCAAAGATACTTTTCATATCATACCCTAAAGGCACTTTGAAAAAACAAAATAAAATTTGTACCACAAAAATAGTGGGTGAGGAGGGAACACTAGACAACAGAGGTACTCTTCATATCATGCCTTATAAGCATGCAAAATCTTAAGAGAACAAAGTTTTGCAGCATGAACAATGGGAAGGACACTAGTTACCAGAGACATAAAATGTTAAAAGACAACAACCTTTTCACAGAATGAAAAACGCAGGTAAGAGGAACATAGGACAGAAGGAATACTCTATATAGCGCTCTCTATAGACATTTAAAAAGATGCAAACCCTGTAACTTCAGCAATGAATCACAGCACAATAGTACTCTGCCCCAGCACTAGAGATCAGGGTACCAGTAAGTTGTTGTTGTTGTTGTTGAGTCTTTCGGCTTTTTCCTGGTTAGGGGTCACCACAGCGGAATTCCAGTCCGCTAATGAATGGCAGAAGATTTTTATGTGCAGAGTTGCCAGCCCTGATGCACAACCTTCAACGAAGGTATGCCCATTCACGCATGTCTCCACACATAAGACGCTCTAGCTGATAATTGAACAGGACAACGTCTTACTGTGAGGCGACAACGCTACCATAAGTACTAAAAAGAAATTGAAGTAGAAGGGGGAGTCTTAAAACCATGCACCTTTAGCTTATTAATTAGGAGTCTTAACCCAATACACTAACCTGTCAGCAAGTAGTTCAAGTATTTTTTCATAATAAATATGAGATTCTAATCTTTGGCATTATTCAATGACTGCAGCAGTTCATGTGTTACGAGGGATAATCAATTAAAAGTGGCAATAGCAAGAATGTCATCTTACATCAGAGATAGACATTTAAGAGGGAAGTGTGTGTCTGTGTGTGTGGAGTCTTCAGGGCAAAGCTGGGATGAAGACTAAATAATACTCGGGAGAATTTTAACGTAGCACTCAGAGCCACTCAAACAATGTACATTAAGAACACTAAGAAAAATGAATCTCTAATGTCTAGCATTATTAGATGACTCCAGGAATTCATGATTTATGAGGTTAGGGATGGAAACATAAGAAGAGACATCTAGATCATTTTGTCAAATCAGGGATAAGTAAGAGGTATGTCAAATTTGTGTGTGTGAGCATGTTTGTGTGTGTGTGTGTGTGTGTGTGTGTGTGTGTGTGTGTGTGTGTGTGTGTGTGTGTGTGTGTGTGTGTGTGTGTGTGTGTGTGTGTGTGTGTGTGTGTATCTGTGCATGCGGGTGTGTGTATGCGTATGTGTAACTGCTTGGATAGTTTCACAGGGGATGGTTAGTTAGGGGATAGGTAGGATAGGGTAGGGTGTGTGTAAGTGTTTGAGTGTATGAGCAAATGGATGAATGTGACTGTGAGAAAGATTGGGCATGTGTGTGTGTGTGTGTGTGTGTGTGTGTGTGTGTGTGTGTGTGTGTCCACATGCACATATGTGGGTTGGCTGTCACACGTCCATACACCCCCTCCCCCCAGATTAACATGAACATCTGCAATATTGGGGGATGGGGAACAGCAAAGATACTTTTCATATCATACCCTAAAGGCACTTTCAAAAAACAAAATAAAATTTGTACCACAAAAATAGTGGGTGAGGAGGGAACACTAGACAACAGAGGTACTCTTCATATCATGCCTTATAAGCATGCAAAATCTTAAGAGAACAAAGTTTTGCAGCATGAACAATGGGAAGGACACTAGTTACCAGAGACATAAAATGTTAAAAGACAACAACCTTTTTACAGAATGAGAAACGCAGGTAAGAGGAACATAGGACAGAAGGAATACTCTATATAGCGCTCTCTATAGGCATTTAAAAAGTTGCAAACCCTGTAACTTCAGCAATGAATCACAGCACGATAGTACTCTGCCCCACCACTAGAGATCAGGGTACCAGTAAGTTGTTGTTGTTGTTGTTGAGTCTTTCGGCTTTTTCCTGGTTAGGGGTCACCACAGCGGAATTCCAGTCCGCTAATGAATGGCAGAAGATTTTTATGTGCAGAGTTGCCAGCCCTGATGCACAACCTTCAACGAAGGTATGCCCATTCACGCATGTCTCCACACATAAGACGCTCTAGCTGATAATTGAACAGGACAACGTCTTACTGTGAGGCGACAACGCTACCATAAGTACTAAAAAGAAATTGAAGTAAAAGGGGGGAGTCTTAAAACCATGCACCTTTAGCTTATTAATTAGGAGTCTTAACCCAATACACTAACCTGTCAGCAAGTAGTTCAAGTATTTTTTTCATAATAAATATGAGATTCTAATCTTTGGCATTATTCAATGACTGCAGCAGTTCATGTGTTACGAGGGATAATCAATTAAAAGTGGCAATAGCAGGAATGTCATCTTACATCAGAGATAGACATTTAAGAGGGAAGTGTGCGTCCGTGTGTGTGGAGTCTTCAGGGCAAAGCTGGGATGAAGACTAAATAATACTCGGGAGAATTTTAACGTAGCACTCAGAGCCACTCAAAAAATGTACATTAAGAACACTAAGAAAAAATAAACTCTAATGTCTAGCATTATTAGATGACTCCAGGAATTCATGATTTATGAGGTTAGGGATGGAAACATAAGAAGAGACATCTAGATCATTTTGTCAACTCAGGGATAAGTAAGAGGTATGTCAAATTTGTGTGTGTGAGCATGTTTGTGTGTGTGTGTGTGCGTGTGTGTGTGTGTGTGTGTGTGTGTGTGTGTGTGTGTGTGTGTGTGTGTGTGTTTACGCGTGTGTGTGTGTGTGTGTGTGTGTGTGTGTGTGTGTGTGTGTGTGTGTGTGTGTGTGTGTGTGTGTGTGTGTATATGTGTGTTTGTATGCTGGTTTGTGTGTATGTGTGGGGAAGAGTGAATGGGGGGGGGTGCCTGTACCAAAGTGATGCATAGTCCATCAGTTTTAACTACCACAGCTAACATGGCACTGAACGTCTAATTGCCACCTTTTGTAAACAGTTCCTTTTTACCCAGTGATGCAGTTATTTCTGAATGGTGGGGCATATTGGTTACTGAATGTTTTCCACATACTATGTTGTAGTTGTCTGTTTTACATTTGTTAACAGGAAGTATACCCATAGAAAACATAAGACAGACAAAGGTTGGAAAAATCAGTATGGACAGGTTAGTTACATAGACAGCACACTGTACAACACAGGCAATGGAAATTTGTCAAAAAGGTGGGGATGTATACCAGGCATGCTGAAATGCAGAAAAAAATCAGCCTATGCACTATCATGTCAGCACATGTTGCATAATGTGTGGCAGTCATCCCTGGATGTGTATGACCAATGATAGTGCACAGGCTGTAGAAGACATGCATACATTCATTTAAGCAAATGGAAAATGTATGTCAAATGGAGAGATGCACTGCTGATGTTCACAAAACTGGACACGTATAAAACAAACATACACAGTAATGTGCAATCATGTCACATCAACATGCATGGGTAAGCAAGTTAAAATTTTCAAATATAAATACAACAAACTGCTAGGCTCACGGATAAAATGGTGTGCACAGAACCAAGTAAATATGAAGTAAAACAAAATGTGCAGACCAGACACACAGGGGCAAGTCCAATAAAATATCCTTTAATACAGATAAGTGCTTTCACGATACATACACTATCGCTTCATCAGATCAAAGCACAGATAAAAACACTCACTTTAAATAGCCACAACAACCAATCAGAAAACAGTACTAAGCACACACCCACTGAGATCAGTTAAACAACAATATATGCATATGTATATAGAAAACAGCAATGTATGCATATATATATATATATATATATATATATATATATATATATATATATATATATATATATATATATATATACATACATAAACACAATATATATTTTCTAAAACTTAGTGTACAAAAAATATGAAACCTTATCAAACAGATTAAGATGCAATATAAAAATATAATAAAACAAAAATAATAATTATCAGTCTATCATCTGTGCAGCCTACATGATTTAAGAAGGGGTTTGAGGGGTACATGTTCATTAAGCCCTAAACCTTTATTAGCTCTTAGTCTCATAATCCATTCCAATTCTACCATCTCAGTTCTATTTCTGATGTTTCCTAACCTAGGGGTCATATACACTCTGTCACTAACATGGAACTTAAATTGATGGTCAGTTCCTTCCCCTGCAATGTTTTGCTAAGGCATTGCACATGTAGTGTATATTAATAGAATATAGATGTTCCCTAATACGTTCTTTCAGTTTACAATTACTCTTTCCACATAAAAAAATGAACATATTGTACAATGGGCAAGGTAAATGATATCCTTATTGCTGCAATCAGCCTTCACCTTAAAATCAAACTTAATCCCCTACATCTGGGTTCGTGAAACTACTACTACTCTCTATATACTTACAATACTTACAATTGTAGCAAGGAAAAGTACCTACATTATTTATTCCTAATTTAGGTTTCCTAATCATATCTGGATAGCACAGCATCCTTTTAAGGTTCATCTTGTTCTTAAAAACAAATGTTGGACATTCTCCCACTGTCCCCTTTATTTTATCATCCGTATGCAGGAAGGATCAATGCTTCTTAATGATATTAGTTACAATATTAGTATCATTATTATATTTTAAAGAAAAAACAAAGCCTCGTTCCTTGGTGATATCTGCAGTATTAGTAGTCCTATCCACTGTATTTGAAAAATAAGGTCTCGCTCATGTAGATCTCAGTATGGCACCTGATTCTAGACCTTGCTTGATTTCTCTTTCCTTATACCCCCTAGTCCTGAAATGACGTCTAAGGGTAGTTATTTAATTCCTAAACCCTTCTTCCCTGGCATTCACCTTAGAGACTCGCATTCCTTGACCCTTCACTATATTGGGAAAAAATGTGAGAAGAGTGCATACTAGTTCTATGCAGCAGGGAATTCCTGTAACACCCTTTCCTAAATAGTTTGGTGTCAAAGGACATATCTGCCCATCTAAGAACTTCAGTGTCCAAGAACTCAATAGCAGTATATGAATACTTAAAGGAGAACCTTAGAAAAGAGGTTGTGTTATGTAGATATCCAATAAAATCACAAAAGTCACAACATAAACACATCATCCACGAACCTGGTATAGAAATTGATGAATCTAGAAAAATCATGTTGATTCAATACATATGAGTTCTCACATTCTGCTAAAACCATATTTGTACAGCTATTGGCACATGATGTGCCCATAGCTACACCAGAGGTTTGTAAGAAGTATTCATTGTCAAATAGAAAAACATTGTTCTCCAGAATAATTTCAAGAAATAACCCAATCAGGTCAACAGTTCTATCATTGAATGCACTATTTTTCCTTAAATACCTAGTAATTAAATCAATTCCTTCCCTGTTAGGGATGACAGTGAATAGTGATGTTACATCCATGGTCACAATCAAACAATCCCCAGGTATATCTCTCATATTAACATGTTCATATAAACTCTGCAAAAATGTGTAGTCTCCTTCAATACAATTCTCGAATTATTCAAAATGGGTCTTAACAATTTCTTTACATATATTGAGAATGGTTCCATAAGCCATCCTCCACTGGCCACAACTGGTCTAAATGGGGGTGCAACGGAATCTTTATGTATCTTGGGAAGACCCTGGAAGGTAGGGATACATGGAGTCTCAACAGTTAAATATTCTGCCAACTCATTAGATATATTCTCACCTAGTAGACAATCATGTATAGTATTATGTACTCTAGAAATCATATCATGGATATCCCTCATACATACAGCAAATGTTGTAATGTACTGTGAAAGACTGTGCAGTCTGAAACATTGTGTATAGATTAATGTTACCTTACTCTATGATGCAGTCAGATAAGGAAGACTGCACGTACACAGGATATACCTGTATATGATCCCACATGACATCAGTAATACCAAACCATGACACAACACCACATCACAAGAGTGGGACATCGTAACAACTGTCATCTAAAACCATGCAGAATGACATGTCTATCTGTCTGTTGCATATACCTGATATGGCAAAACAGATATCCAAGGCATTTGACACTGTTAGTGTTAGACTATTGACAACATATATTGTCTGTCAGTCATCCCAGTAAGACAAGTATTTACAGGCTGCCTGTTGCAGCACTATCAACAGGTTAACTGCCACAATACATAGACAGTTGAATGTGTGTGGACAGTGTAATGTCTTAATATGTGTCATGCACACATTGAAATCAAAGTAGATGTCACACAATAATAACATTTAAACATGACAGATACATGGTATGCATGCATTAAGACATATACAGTCCAATCAATTACATGTCAAACACCATGCTGGCAGCAGAACACAAGAGGAGCACACAGACAATACATACCAACTGGAGGGACCAGGCTTATGTGGATCAGATTCCTGAATTATCCCATGAGCTATCATCCTGAATGAATCCCGCATAGCTTGTGCCATCTCATTGAAGAAGGTCCCCATGATGTCCCTCAAATGTGTTTGTAACACATCGGTAATGACCTCCCTGTTCTCCTGAAAATCATCTCTATCATGGTCATGGGGACATCTCCTCTGAGGTCCAGGAAGGATGGCTCAAGCAGGGGCAGGTCCAGGCTCCTCATTATCATCATCATAGTCACCATCTTTTTCACATGATTCAGGCAGTGGTATCAGAATTTGTCTTCAATTCTGGATTGGTGAACCTCCTCAAATACTATGCTCTATAAAGATTAATTACAGAACACAACAAAAAATTTATTTATTTACCACGAAAGTCCAACTTGGAACAAAGCCAATTTTCAGCAGAGGCCTAGAGAGAAATGCTGTAGATGCATGTCTTTGTAACGTGGGAGGAAACCAGAGCACCCAGAGGAAACCCACATGAACACAGCGAAGACATGCAGACTCCACACTCCAGCTGAGAATCGAACCGGAAAACCTCTTGCTGTGAGACAACAATGTTACCACTGCACCACTGCACCATCCATGTGGTAGAAAAAAAAAGAAAACAATGTCCATCATGCAGAACACAATATTGTTATGATAACAATTTACACAGGGACTGAGACACAGCCATTATGGACAGAGCTACCCATGGCCCAATACGCCATACTCCTAAAAAGGACAAAATTATTCTTTCCTGGTCAATTCTATATGCTTAAACACACACACACACACACACACACACACACACACACACACACACACACACACACACACACACACACACAATCATTAACACGTCATTAACACTGTAAAAAATATATGAATGGTCAGCAAGCAAATTTTACTGTCTGCATTCAATAATGTATATGAGCAGACACAAAATGCCATTGTATACATGATGAGAAAGATACTGGAGTCAGTTGTGGATAATAGTCACAACAAATGACAACCTTCTGAGACAGGCAGCATGATATTTGGCTGAACATACATCAATATGTTGAATACAACATTAAAAACAATATAATATGTTAAATCAATACAAGTGTACACATAGAATGCAATATATCTGTTAATAGCAGTATTGCATGTGTACAACTGTATGAATTCTCATCTAAAACAATCAGGAATCAGAAGGCTTACAAATCAGATATTTTGGAACATGATTGCTGATTATGACCTGCCACTATCAAATGTGTACTCGCTGAAGTGTCAGTCAACCTAGGCTATAGCGGTGTTTAAAAAAAAGTGTTTGGAGATAGAAACAATACCAATGCTGACCCGCAGGATGTGCTCATTAGGAACTGATGCTATCAAATGGGTACCCGTTCAAGTGTCAGTCAACATAGCCTGTAGCGGTGTTTAAAAAAAAAACATAAAAACAAGTGTCTGAAGACAGAAACAATACCAATTTTTTAAACACCTTTATTGAATTATCACTTGTGACATAGGCAAATTTAAATTTATCTAAAAGTAGTCAAAGTTTATTAACAAGTTCACATTTATACAAATATTATACTTCACATACATTGCTATATATCATATAAGCTAAGCAACATTATATAAATTATTCAATTTCTGCCTTTTTTAACAAGAAACATTTTTATTAAACCATTACTTACAACACAGGCAGTCATATATTCATATACATGAAAACAAACCACAGCAACACAATCCTAGTTGCAAACATTTTACATCACAAAACATACAGAAACACTCTCATTTGCAAACATTGTACACCACTTATAATCTACCCACTCATTTTCAGTCAAACATTACATAGCTCATTAAGTCCTGCTTTATTTTAAACCTCATTCCTCCCCTGTATATATTGTTGACCGGCAAGGTGTGCTCATTATGAGCTGCTGATATAAAATTGGTACCTGCTCAAGTATCAGGCAATCTAGGCTATAGCAGTGCTTTTACAAACACACACAGTGTGTGAGGCAGATATAATACCAAGCTGACCTGAAGGCCATGCCACATAGTCTGCAAACAGCTGTGTTAGCACTGTCACTGCAGACTCCCATTCACTCTGTGAAGAGACAGGCTATGCACAACAGACCAAACATCAGAAAAGACAGTCAGACATAGAAGTGTACCAAACCATGCATCATAAACAATAGTCATAGCACTTATATGCAAACCATTCACCTTGTATGTCAGATACACACAACAAACTGTTCTTTATGTTGTGGATGTATTTATAAAAATCATGTGTGCTGACAAATACATCAACACTTTTAAGTTTTATACACAGTTGTAATAGCAGCTACTGTTTGCTGATTTCACTTACCTTACTGCTACACAATGGATATTTCTGTATTCTAATCAATAATCATGTATTTGTGAAAATTAGATGCCTGAAAACAGTGGAATATGCATCTCAGTTCATAATATACATGAGATATTCAACATACCTCTCTCCCTCCACTGTCATTGCAACTGTGTATAAAACTTAAAGTGTTGATGTATTCAAGCCTGGGCATCTGCTTGATGCATGTTGCTCTATTCCGACTGCTGTCTTCATTATATGAAATAAAAAAGGAAAATATTTAAAAAATATTAATTAAATAACAAGGATAAACATTATTTCACAACACACTTTATAAACTGTTATTCTGAAGAATCTTAGTTTAGCACAATACTCACTTGACATTGTGTAACATTCAGGTGTTAACATCTAAGAGCACAGATTAAAAGACATGTGATTCAAGCCTGCAGAAGCAACACATATCCAAACTCTAAACATGAGACCTATCTGCCTAGCTAACACATCTTTACTGTAAAAGCATGTTTTCCAGGCATTGAAAAGAGTTAATGTTATTACATCATATTGATGGTGGATGGTCTACTAAGAATGATCTTGGCTTAGGATTGAAAACTATGAACATGAGCTGCTCATATAGCTAAACTGTTTTCAAATTACATTCATGTCAGCACTGTGTTCTGAAAAATGAACAGTAATACGGATAATCCATTCCTCAGACAGTGTGACAGTGTCATGTTACATCCAGCTTGTGTGAACAGAACCATGCATGTTGCTATACATTATGGACACAGAAAGGTATGTGTGAGGACTATTATTCCTTGAAATTACACATCACTAGTTAAATACACACATCTTCCCTGCCTTTCATTGCAACTGTTAATGGGCTTATCACTGTCCCTCAAAATTAGAGCCTGTATCTGTTCTGCTGTTGACTTCAGTATTGCATGACAAAACAGTCATTCATAGAGTTTTAAACAGAATACAATATTAACCTAATAAATTGTTCACACATATACAAGGATTTATCAACATGTACTGGCACTGATGTCAAACAGCTGATGTTAATGGAATGTTATGGATTATGGATATATCAGCAGTAATTTGATGAATAACTAAGTTATTCGCAGCAACTCTCAAATAATATCAAGAAGTGGAAAATATGTTTGCTAAAATAATGCTATGGGTATATGACATCAGTATAACATGTGTTCCCTTTCAAGACTTGAACACACAGTGCACAAAATGTAGACATGCTGGCCTGTGTCCTTACACTCTGATCTAACTTTCAGTACATGCTACTTGCAAAAAAAAAACAGGTACTGCTCCTTAAATGCTATTGTTCAACAACTGATGTTAGGCTGTTAAATGCTATTGTTCAACAACTGATGTTAGGCTGTTACAGATTGGGGCGGTATGCCTAGAAAAACTAGATCAGTGAGTTGCTACCATGCACAGCATGAAACGTAATATAAACTATTGCAATATGATTTTAAAAATGTTATGGATAACCAAGAAAACATGTTTCCCTATGTGGTTTTGAACCCATAACGTGCCAAAATGTAGACACACTGGCTAGTTGTTTTACAGGCCATGCTAAATTGTACTAGGCAATGATTGCAGACAGCAGTTAATACAGCTGTGTATTACAAATCCTGCTGCAAATGGCAGAATACAGAAAAATGCATACAGTTTTTACACTTCTCATAATGAGGACATAGCAGGGATCAACACATACATAACCAAATATGTTTAACCAATGTTACAGGCATTAATTTGTACATTAATTAAACATGTCTGTGTACTTGGGTATGAAGTAAGTTATATACTTGTATGACTTCCACCTTGTAACAGTCCAATAGGTAATACAGTGAGACTATAATCCAAAACTATGAAATGCCCAGTCATCCGTGGCCTAGACACTACAGGCATCAGTGATACATGATTACAGTGACTATATGAAATCATGTAGTTAGATGTAGTAAAACATATGTGCATTTTCAAAGGACATAGTTATGGTTATTATTTAATTATTCAATAAAATAAAAACATGGGATTCAAACCCATAGTTAAGAGGGCAGAAATTATTACATAGTCCACTGAAATATTAACACAAGCTAACTCCCACAGCAGCTAAAAAAGCATCATTATAAAAACATCTATGTGAGATATATATATATATATATATATATATATATATATATATATATATATGTGTGTGTGTATAAATATATATATATATATATATATATATATATATATATATGGGAGATGTTTATAATCTCGAAATACTGAAATATCGAATTTCAGTATCTCGAGACTATAAACCCGAATGTTTAAAATAGCGAAAGTTCATAATCGCAAATCTCAAATTCGCAGTTATGGCCTTATGCTACGTGATGTCCGGGATTGTGTGTTTATGGTGTGCAGTGCCGTGTGTGGATCTAGGTGTTTTGTCAGGTAAGTGACTGTTCTGTAAGGGATTTGAGTGGGGGTTAGAGTGTGTCTGAGTGTGCTGATATGTTTGATATGTGTGTGTGTGTGAGGGACTGGAGAATATGTGTGTGTGAGTTTGCTTTTGTTTCCTGTTTGTGCGATCTCGGGGTTAGTATATATAAGGGGGCCCCACATAGGGGGTGCAGGGGGTGCATGAGTTCTGTATGTATGTAGTTTTTGTTTGTTTATGTTGTGATGTGGGTATTGTGGTGTATGTATGGTGTAGTGTATGCGGTTTGTTTGGTGTTTTTGAATTTCGCGGTTTTGGGCTCAGGGTTTCGTAGTTTTGGTGTTTTGTGGATTCGGTTTCATAGTTTTGAAATACTGAAATTTGATGTTTCAGTGTTTCGAGATTATGAAGTGAATCCATATGTGTGTGTGTATATATATATATATATATATATATATATGTGTGTACACACACACACACACACACACACACATATATATATATATATATATATATATATATATATATATATCACATACTCCGAACTTAAATGTTGAAACTCGCAGGAGCGAATGCTCAGAATGTCGTTCACAATGCCAAATTCAAAATTCCTGGTCGCACAACCACCACAACAAGCGCTACCATGGGTCGAGAGGGGGGAATATTAGCCTGTATTTCCGGGTTCGGCATCTGAAAATTCAACGATCTGCGAACTGGGATCACTGCCTTCAATATTTAGGATGTGGAACAACGTCCGTTTGGCTAAATGTGTGTATTCCCATATATATATATATATACATATATATATATATATATATATATATATATATATATACATATATATATATATATATATATATATATATATATATATATATATATATATATATATATATATATATATATATATATATATATATATACATATATATATATATATATATATATATATATATATATATATACACACACACACATATATATATATATATATATATATATATATATATATATATATATAGTGGAACTATAATGGAAAATCACAAAATGCAAGGTCATCAGTGGCCTAGGTGCTATAGACCGTCAGCATAGCACCAACGAACTCTGCTGTCACTGGGGGTCCCAACCACAGCAAGTTATCTTCTCTTGATACTTTGTAACGTGGCTCTCAAATCAACAAAAGCTAGTATAGCAATTTTATGCACTTAATAAGCCAGAAGGGTAATAATAATGCTTATTTATATCACTTTTAAAATTCAAAGAAATCTCTGACTGTAGTAACAGTGTTTTTTAAGTAACAGGCTCCACAATTTCATTAAATATTTTACCATTGACTTAGAGCCTGTGACATAATTAAGACCTGCTGGTGGACATTCTCTCCACTAAAACTATCATAATAGTCACCTTTATGCACTTGCAATATCTATGACTGCAAGGAGGTCCTTTAATCATCCTGCCTGTTGCAGTATATTAACAGCAGGTTGCATTGCTGTTTTTTTTTCAGTTTTGCTACTGATTTAGATGTAATCCGTAGTACTGGCATGAAATTCTTGAGGTCCATTGTGTATGCACCAAGAATTTCAGAAGTGGAGTCTGTGTAGCTGTTTGTTGCACTTGAGTTGCGTTGTGTTTGCATGATGTGTATTGGAACCACACTGATGTGCGCAGACTTAATATGTAAGCTGTTGGTCTGCCTTTAGTGTGTCTTCTCGAATAGCATCAGCAGCAGGTGTGCTGGAGTCTTCTTTCAGCGTGCTGCACTATCCGTAAAAACCTTCCACGATCTTTAAGGAATCCAGCCCAGTGAGTAAGCAAACATTGACATTTAACAGAGTTAAACAATACATAGAATGTAAATAAACAGATTCCTGAATTTGTTGTACTTTGCAGCATGGTCATTTAACCGGCCATTAAATTAGATGAGTTAGCAATTTATAGAATTAAGATATTAAAACATTTACAATACATTTTCTGAAAGATTTCAAAGCCCTTATTGAAGCTCTGGAAAATATACATATTTACATATTTGCACTTCAGTTCTCAGTCTTATATATTTGATAAAAAAGGCAGGCAGAGTGTAACATGAACATTTTCTACAGTTTGAATGCATATGCATTTCCAGTAAGGATACACAATAATTAAAACAATATTCTCATTACTAATTAAGGTGATTAACATTTAGGCTACAGTTATTTACCAATTACTTAACTGAAAACAATTTTAATTAGTGGCAAACAATACTTTATATGTGAGATTTAAGTCTCAGTCCAAGTCAGGTATGAGTAGCTGTCAGAGCACAGTTTGCTTACCAGCTGTTGGCCTGGGTGGGAGAACTAAGCTGTTTCTTTTTCCTCCTTTTTTGCTGAATGTTATGATGGCTAAAGTTTCTTTCTTTCTGTAATTAATTAAGTGAACACAACAGAAATTATTGATATTCAGGTAATGGATTTTGTGGGACTGCCTCTTGGTGCTGCTTCATAACATCCATCACTGAATGTTTTCTCCACAAAGGCCTATTTGCAATTAATTGAAAACTGCACTATGCATTTTACAATTGTTACTGCCTAAAAAAAATGACTCCGTTACACTGCATCTTTCCCTACTGAAATAAGGATTTTAAGCACTATAATTGCCTGGGAAATTAGAATTAATGTTTTAAAGATAAGGGAAGCATGTCCTACAGGCAAGCATATCCTATAAGCAAATGAAAGACCATCACTTTTAGCAGATCTGTTCCACTATATGGGCAGCCTGCTAAGAAAAAAAAAATAATAATTTAGTTTCATCTGGTGACCTTGTTCACCCACATTGCATAGCCTACAAACCATTTTCATAGTACCCATATGGCTGCTAGCTGCTTATATATGACCTACCCTGGACAGATAATGTAATTCATTCCCATAAATAATTGTTGGAAAAAGCTGCGGTGGTACAGCGGTGGCGTTGTTGCCTCACAGCAAGAGGTTCTCCTGTTCAATTCTCAGCTGGAGTTCCTTCTGTGTGGAGTCTGCATGTCCTCCCCGTGGTCGAGTGGCCTCCGAAAGACATGTGTGAATGGGCGTGCCTTCGCTGAAGGTTGGGTGTCAGGCTAGCAACTCAGCACCATAAAAATCGACTGCCAATTATTAGCTGACTGGAGTTTCGCTGTGGCGACCCCTAACTGGGAAAAGACAAACAAAAAAGTAGGGAACCTAGTTTCCTTGGATTACTAGCAGAGAAGTACACAAATTTGAATCCTGCTAAATAGTAGCACATTCCTGGCTTCACTTTACCAAAATATCTCAAGGTCTATCTTTGTTAATACTAATGCTTATGACATCACTTCCTCTGTATGCAGTGAGAGAATCATTCAACTAATACTTCAATGTTTAAAGCATGAAGCAGTAAATGAAAAAGTGAACCAACAAATAGTACACAGATATTGGATTTCACTAACAAAAGATTTACATATTGCAATGGCATTACAGCAAGTACATGATGAGAAGAAATTTAAAGTGTATTATCTCACCTAACTGACATACCTTTTATACCACCATATAGCCCTCTCTCTGCCAATGCCATCATAACTAGATAGATGGGGACAATTAATCCAGATTGCAGGAAAAGACTTTTATAGACTACAGGAACGATCTTTAGATAATTGTTTATTCATCAGTAACAGGTCTGCCTACACTAAAGTTAATCCTTAAATTCTCTTTTTAATCTGCTTTAAAATTCTTCATGATTACTTTGTAGTACATTAACCATTTAAAGTGGTTTTGCAGTCACCACGCAGAATTAGAGCAGATGTTCTTCTTACTTAGAGTATGGGTGACCTGTAGATCAGCACTCTGATTGGAGAATGAACATTCTCCATCAAGGTGTTAATCTACAGATAAATGCCTGCTGAAAAATGAGTCCGCTGCTCCATGGCAGCACAACAAGCTGCTGTGGAGCTTGGACTGAAATTACCCTAACGGTCGCCACTAGTGTTTGCTCACTAAGCAGCACTTTTGCTGTTTAGTGAGTGTAAAATATATGTAAAAATAAGAAAATAAAACACTGTGTGTGTGTTTATATCTATTTGTGTGTGTATGCATGCATGTGACTGAAAGTGAGATCGATAGAGCCATTGTTTTACACTCGCTAAGCAGCACTTTTGCTATTTAGTGAGTGTAAAAACTAAATGAAACTGAAAAAAAGTGCATTTGTGTGTGTTTTTATGTTTCTGTCTGTCTGTGAGTGAATGCGTGCTTGCATGCATGAAAACAAGGAGTGTGTGAGTGAGAAAGAGATTGTGAAGAGTGAAAACGATTAAGCACTGGCAGCAGGAGCAGTAAGGAAATTTGTGTACCTCTCGACCTTTTAGCTCAAGATATTTGGATAAAGCCTGAAATAAAGGGTGAATAGATCTCAAAAAACAGTAACAGATTTTACATACTGTTCTTATAAAATTACAAAGTAACTTAAAAGGATTTGTGTTAGCATGGATTTTCTGAAGGAAATGAAGTCTGAAAGTCAAATCTAAGTTATTATTTAGTGACTTAAATCCAAAAACTGGCAGCAAACTACACATTTAAGTAAGGGACTAAAAAAATAAAGTAAATATCTGAATATTTTTTAAATGTTATATTTTGGATGTAAAATGCTTCCTCCAACACTATACATATACTACAGCAACTTTGAAAAATTAGGTGGAGGAACTATTTTATATCCAAAATATATAAAAAATATAGTAATAAACAAATTAAGTAAGTAAGTAAGTAAAACACAAGACTTTTAGACAAGTCCATTCTTTAAGTGCAGTAATGCCATCCAGGGTGTGTATTACTGTGCAAATAACACACTTCCAGGGGTGTAGAGGCCCTCCGCCTGCAGCGTTGGGCCTCAGAAGACCCCTGGACGGGTGTTATTTTGACAATAGCACACACATTGTTGGGCATTATTGCTTGCTTGTCATTGCTTTCATATCCACCTACCTCTGTTATCTAATACACTGTCCAGTTTCTCTCTCAGGTCACAACAAAATATTTTCAGCAAAACAGAAAGGGTTCATCACCTTATATTCTGTATATCTAACATCCTTTTTACTGTAGTCATTGCTCTTGTTAATTCAATTTAGGTGTTGGGTTGACATAATAGTTAAGCTGTTTATCCCACAGACATAAGCTAAGGTTTGATTCTTGCATTTGGTCACTGGTTATTGTCTAGGTATGTAATAGTCGGCAAAATGATTGCCTTGTATTTATATATATATATATATATATATATATATATATATATATATAGATATATATATAGATAGATACATATAAAACAAGATTATTTTTGAAGGAAGTTGATGGATTACTCCTGGACCATTACAACCATTATCTTGTCATGGTGAAGGGACTGGTTAACTTCTGTATCTCAATGAAGCTAAACCATGTATGGTCACCCAAGATGGTAATGGCAATCCATTCCAGTAATACTTACAAGAAAACCTTATGGATAAAAGGAACCAGCAGCATATCAGTCACACTGAAAGATGAGATCCTAAGGTCTGAATGTGTCCAGTATGTTACTGGAGGACAGGACAGATCTGAGTAGTGCTAGAGGTTATGATGTAGATAGACAAAAGCTGAAAGGGCATCCACCAGCTGAAGTGCTCAGAGATGAAAGGGAAGTCTTATGGTGCAAAGAACTACACAGCACTGGAAGTTTGAATATGAAGTATAAGCAAAGGTAAACCTGACAATATTAAGGATGAGATGATGAAATGACAAAATGAATAAACATTAGTGTATTCAAAATCAGTGAAGTAAACTAGACTGAAATGTATTATTTTATTTATTTAACATTTGTTAACCGGGAAAGTCCAACTTGGAAAGAAGCCAATTTTCAGTGGAGGCCCAGGGAGAAATGCTTCAGACACATGTCTTTATAATGTGGGAGAAAACCAGAGCACCTGGAGGGAACCCACATAAATTCAGGGAGGACAATGGGACTCCACACAGAAGGCACCCCAGCCGAGAATTGAAGCGGAGAACCTCTTTCTGTGAGGTGACAACACTACCTCTTCACTACTGCACCATCCAGTGTAGGATATTTTACATCAGATAATCATCATATTGTCTTCTGTGGACAAGAATTTTGCAGACAAAATAGATTAGCCTTCAGATTTAATAAAAGCATGTCAAAATGAGTGCTTGATTACAACCCAAAAAAGTAAAGCATGATCTTAATCAGACTCTAAGGCAAGCCATTCAACATTACAGTGACACAAACTTATGCTCCAATAACAGATCGTTCAACATTACAGTGACACAAATGTATGCTCCAACAACAGATCGTTCAACATTACAGTGACACAAATGTATGCTCCAATAACAGATCATTCAGTATTACAGTGACACAAATTTATGTTCCAATAACAGATTGCTCAACATTACAGTGACACAAACGTATGCTCCAACAACAAATCATTCAACATTACAGTGACACAAATGTATGCTCCAATAACAGATCATTCAACATTACAGTGACACAAACGTATGCTCTAACAACAGATGCTAAAGAGGAGTAAGTGTAAGTTATCCAGTTTTATAGGTATCTGTAGCACCTTCTGGAAATGACCCCCACCCCCAAAAAAGGTATTACAGTTATCATAAATTATTGTAATATTAAAGCTAATAGTCAAAATACAATTTTAATAATAGGGGAGTTTATCCATTAATACAAAATGAGACAGTACATTAACTAGCAGAATTCTGCAAAGATAATTCACTGGTCATAGCAAACATTCTTTTTGCAGCAGTTTAACAAACAGATTTATACATGGATATAACATGGATATAGTCAGATGGTTTCTACCGACATCAGATTAATGATAAACTGCAGTTATAGATGGAAGCATTCAGTTATTAAAAGCAAGACCAGGAGTTGATTATGACTCAGTCCATCAGCTTCTTTATGCAAGGTTTAGAATTAAGTTAAAGAGAACAAGAAAGTCTCCAGGCCAGCTAGATAATACCTAACAATGGATTCTGTTTGTACGTTTATGGATCATAAGTTTGATCCTTAGAACAGTGAACATTTAAGTGTGATCACAGGGTAATGTATGCTAACTCTTAAATTGTTGTACCTCAGAGGCTTTTCTCTGTTCTGAGGTACAGCAGTCTTAGAGTTACTGTATATAGGCAGTAGGGGTGTGGGAATACAACCCCCATGTCAAAAGGGCGCAAGGTGATTTTGCTCCACTGCAAAAAAAAAAAAAAAAAAAAAAAAAAAAAAGAAAAGAAAAGAAAACTTTTTAGATGAAACAATGAGCTTTGTACTTCACTGTTACAATAGTGGATTACACTTATTATTTTGAAGTTTTGGGACTCTTATTGAAGAGTCTCAAAATTCCAGTGAACACCCTGTATGGTATTTCAAATGAATATGTAGTGGAGCAGAAGAACAGATTTGAAGGATTAGGCCTGGTGGAGAAGTGCCTGAGGAACTATGGACAGAACTGCATGATATTGTCAAGGAGGTGGTAACAAAAAATATTCCAATTAGAAATAAGATTAAAAATGCCTGATGGCTGTGGAGGCTTTAGATGTGTCTGCAGAAAAAAAAAGAGAACAAAAGGCAATGGAGGTAGGGAAAATATGTAAACCCAAGGGGCTGAGGAAAGGAGGAGAATAAAAGGTAACGGAGACAGAGAAATATGTCAAAGTGAATGCAATGTTTTAGACACTACCAAGAAGAAATAAAGAGGCATATTTAAATGAGCAGTATGAAGAAATGGAAGAAGACAACTGAATGGGAAAGACAAGGAATCTCTTTGAGAAGATTAGCGATATTAAGGGAAACTTCCAGGTAAAAATGGGTATGATAAAGACAAATTGGCAGGGATATACGTAAGAGCTATATAAGACATACTCTAACATCACTGATACATCCTATCTCTCAACCTCTTAGAGCAAGAAATCTTGACAAAGCCTAAAGTAATGTGGGGACAAAGGCCCAGAAAATACGGACAAATTTTAAATATTGCACTTGCAAACTTAGACGGTTTGTGTTGGTGTGTATTTTCTAAAGGATATGAAGTCTGAATCTCAAATGTATGTCATTATTTATTGGCTTCAATCCTTCATGAATTTCCAGAAACCAGAAATTTTATGAGGAACAGGCCAAATATATGAGGCAAAAATCTAGACATTCTGCAAAAATCTGGACAGTGGAGTTGAATTGTATATTGTCTGATATGGATTCAAGACATCCTGGACAGTAAAGTTAAGTGGAACTTTAAAAGCCTTGGTAATAAAAAAAGCTGCAGGAAGTGGCTGGTTGAATTGTTTAAAATCCTGAAAAATAATATACTTAACAATATTGCATGGAATTTGCTAACAAATTAGAAAAACACAATAGTGGCCACTGGATATGAAAATGTCAGTTTATGTTCCAAATACACATTCTACATGTTGTAATTATTATGTATGTGATGTTACACTACTGTCTGAACGTATCCATCTCTAACTCTGTATATAAATGGTGTGTAATGTACATCACAGTCATATATATACCCAACATGTCTGAAATAAAACACAGTCAGATGTGCACAAACATAATTGCAAGGAAAGTATATGTTATGCAATCAGCAACTTCAAAACAGATGAGACAGGACATGTGAAATGTTTGCCCAAGTTATATTCCAGTATAGTATATTTGTGACACCATAATGATCAACAGATTTGGCCCATATAGTTTACTTGTGAGTTGTATAACAAAAGACATAAAGGTATAATAGTAATAAGGGTACTGTCATCATTATGCAACATTCTAAATGTCATAATATTCATATATGGATGATATGAACAGAAAGCCATGTGAGGCCAGTGTGCCTATCACATGTGGTCATTAAGTTACTCTTGCACATTACATGGCATGCAGTACTCCATTTAAAAGAGGGTCTATATTATATATTTGAAGTTTCAAAGTCTAGATTTTTGCCTCATATATTTGGCCTGTTCCTCATAAAACTTCTGGTTTCTGGAAATTCATGAAGGATTGAAGCCAATAAATAATGACATACATTTGAGATTCAGACTTCATATCTTTTAGAAAATACACACTAACACAAACCGTCTAAGTTTGCAAGTGCAATATTTAAAATTTGTCCGTATTTTCTGGGCCTTTGTCCCCACATTACTTTAGGCTTTGTCAAGATTTCTTGCTCTAAGAGGTTGAGAGATAGGATGTATCAGTGATGTTAGAGTATGTCTTATATAGCTCTTACGTATATCCCTGCCAATTTGTCTTTATCATACCCATTTTTACCTGGAAGTTTCCCTTAATATCACTAATCTTCTTGAAGAGATTCCTTGTCTTTCCCATTCAGTTGTCTTCTTCCATTTCTTCATACTGCTCATTTAAATATGCCTCTTTATTTCTTCTTGGTAGTGTCTAAAACATTGCATTCACTTTGACATATTTCTCTGTCTCCGTTACCTTTTATTCTCCTCCTTTCCTCAGCCCCTTTGGATTTACATATTTTCCCTACCTCCATTGCCTTTTGTTCTCTTTTTTTTTTCTGCAGACACATCTAAAGCCTCCACAGCCATCAGGCATTTTTAATCTTATTTCTAATTGGAATATTTTTTGTTACCACCTCCTTGACAATATCATGCAGTTCTGTCCATAGTTCCTCAGGCACTTCTCCACCAGGCCTAATCCTTTAAATCTGTTCTTCTGCTCCACTACATATTCATTTGAAATACCATACAGGGTGTTCACTGGAATTTTGAGACTCTTCAATAAGAGTCCCAAAACTTCAAAATAATAAGTGTAATCCACTATTGTAACAGTGAAGTACAAAGCTCATTGTTTCATCTAAAAAGTTTTCTTTTCTTTTCTTTTTTTTTTTTTTTTTGCAGTGGAGCAAAATCACCTTGCACCCTTTTGATATGGGGGTTGTACTCCCACACCCCTACTATCTATATACAGTAACTCTAAGACTGCTGTACCTCAGAACAGAGAAAAGCCTCTGAGGTACAACAATTTAAGAGTTAGCATACATTACCCTGTGATCACACTTAAATGTTCACTGTTCTAAGGATCAAACTTATGATCCACAAACGTACAAACAGAATCCATTGTTAGGTATTATCTAGCTGGCCTGGAGACTTTCTTGTTCTCTTTAACTTAATTCTAAACCTTGCAAAAAGAAGCTGATGGAGTGAGTCATAATCAGCTCCTGGTCTTGCTTTTAATAACTGAATGCTTCCATCTATAACTGTAGTTTATCATTAATCTGATGTCGGTAGAAGCCATCTGACTATATCCATGTTATATCCATGTATAAATCTGTTTGTTAAACTGCTGAAAAAAAGAGTGTTTGCTATGACCAGTGAATTATCTTTGCAGAATTCTGCTAGTTAATGTACTGTCTCATTTTGTATTAATGAATAAGCTCCTCTATTATTAAAATTGTATTTTGACTATTAGCTTTAATATTACAATAATTTATGATAACTGTAATACCTTTTTTGGGGGTGGGGGTCATTTCCAGAAGGTGCTACAGATACCTATAAAACTGGATGACTTACACTTACTCCTCTTTATCATCTGTTGTTGGAGCATAAGTTTGTGTCACTGTAATGTTGAATGATCTGTTATTGGAGCATACATTTGTGTCACTGTAATGTTGAATGATTTGTTGTTGGAGCATACGTTTGTGTCACTATAATGTTGAGCAATCTGTTGCTGGAGCATATGTTTGTGTCACTGTAATGTTGAACGATCTGTTGTTGCAGCATACGTTTGTGTCACTGTAATGTAGAACGATCTGTTATTGGAGCATACGTTTGTGTCACTGTAATGTAGAACGATCTGTTATTGGAGCATAAGTTTGTGTCACTGTAATGTTGAACGATCTGTTGTTGGAGCATAAGTTTGTGTCACTGCAATGTTGAATGGCTTGCCTTAGAGTCTGATTAAGATCATGCTTTACTTTTTTGGGTTGTAATCAAGCACTCATTTTGACATACTTTTATTAAATCTGAAGGCTACTCTATTTTGTCTGCAAAATTCTTGTCCACAGAAGAGAATATGATGACTATCTGATGTAAAATATCCTACACTGGATGGTGCAGTAGTGAAGAGGTAGTGTTGTCACCTCACAGCAAGAGGTTCTCCGCTTCAATTCTCGGCTGGGGTGCCTTCTGTGTGGAGTCTCATTGTCCTCCCTGAATTTATGTGGGTTCCCTCCAGGTGCTCCGGTTTTCTCCCACATTATAAAGACATGCGTCTGAAGCATTTCTCCCTGGGCCTCCGCTGAAAATTGGCTTCTTTCCAAGTTGGACTTTCCCGGTTAACAAATGTTAAATAAATAAAATAATACATTTCAGTCTAGTTTACTTCACTGATTTTGAATACACTAATGTTTATTCATCATTTTGTCATTTCATCATCTCATCCTTAATATTGTCAGGTTTACCTTTGCTTATACTTCATATTCAAACTTCCAGTGCTGTGCAGTTCTTTGCACCATCAGACTTCCCTTTCATCTCTGAGCACTTCAGCTGGTGGATGCCCTTTCAGCTTTTATCTATCTACATCATAACCTCTAGCACTACTCAGATCTGTCCTGTCCTCCAGTAACATGCTGGACACATTCAGACCTTAGGATCTCATCTTTCAGTGTGACTGATATGCTGCTGGTTCCTTTTATCCATAAGGTTTTCTTGTAAGTATTACTGGAATGGATTGCCATTACCATCTTGGGTGACCATACATGGTTTAGCTTCATTGAGATACAGAAGTTAACCAGAACCTTCACCATGACAAGATAATGGTTGTAATGGTCCAGGAGTAATCCATCAACTTCCTTCAAAAATAATCTTGTTTTATATCTATCTATCTATATATATATATATATATATATATATATATATATATATATATATATATATATATATATATATATAGATAGATAAATACAAGGCAATCATTTTACCGACTATTACATACCTAGACAATAACCAGTGACCAAATGCAAGAATCAAACCTTAGCTTATGTCTGTGGGATAAACAGCTTAACTATTATGTCAACCCAACACCGAAATTGAATTAACAAGAGCAATGACTACAGTAAAAAGGATGTTAGATATACAGAATATAAGGTGATGAACCCTTTCTGTTTTGCTGAAAATATTTTGTTGTGACCTGAGAGAGAAACTGGACAGTGTATTAGATAACAGAGGTAGGCGGATATGAAAGCAATGACAAGCAAGCAATAATGCCCAACAATGTGTGTGCTATTGTCAAAATAACACCCGTCCAGGGGTCTTCTGAGGCCCAACGCTGCAGGCGGAGGGCCTCTACACCCCTGGAAGGGTGTTATTTGCACAGTAATACACACCCTGGATGGCATTACTGCACTTAAAGAATGGACTTGTCTAAAAGTCTTGTGTTTTACTTACTTACTTACTTAATTTGTTTATTACTATATTTTTTACATATTTTGGATATAAAATAGTTCCTCCACCTAATTTTTCAAAGTTGCTGTAGTATATGTATAGTGTTGGAGGAAGCATTTTACATCCAAAATATAACATTTAAAAAATATTCAGATATTTACTTTATTTTTTTAGTCCCTTACTCCTAAAATGTGTGGTTTGCTGCCAGTTTTTGGGATTTAAGTCACTAAATAATAACTTAGATTTGACTTTCAGACTTCATTTCCTTCAGAAAATCCATGCTAACACAAATCCTTTTAAGTTACTTTGTAATTTTATAAGAACAGTATGTAAAATCTGTTACTGTTTTTTTAGATCTATTCACCCTTTATTTCAGGCTTTATCCAAATATCTTGAGCTAAAAGGTCGAGAGGTACACAAATTTCCTTACTGCTCCTGCTGCCAGTGCTTAATCGTTTTCACTTTTCACAATCTCTTTCTCACTCACACACTCCTTGTTTTCATGCATGCAAGCACGCATTCACTCACAGACAGACAGAAACATAAAAACACACACAAATGCACTTTTTTTCAGTTTCATTTAGTTTTACACTCACTAAATAGCAAAAGTGCTGCTTAGCGAGTGTAAAACAATGGCTCTATTGTTCTCACTTTCAGTCACATGCATGCATACACACACAAATAGATATAAACACACACACAGGGCAGGATTCACGAAGGGTTGCACGGAGTCTAAGAGTAGTGTAAGACTCCATGCAGCCTTCGCGATCCAGGAACAGCCCAAAGTCCGTGTAAGAGACCAGCTAAACGCCTTTACACGGAGTGGATAAGCTAATCACCTCACTTGCAGCCGAATAGTATGCAAATGAGGTTGATTAGCGATCCAGGAAGCCCAAAACAGCCCGCGTAAGAGCCGTTTTAGCTGCAGAAATGTACTCAGTTGACAATTGAGTACGTTTCTGCAAAAACCACAATGGAGCCATGTCAGCTCCAAATAAAGGGTGCATATGTGTCAGGCAGCATGCCAATGGCCAAATATGTGGCCATTGGCAAGGTAACCTGATGCAAAAGTAATAAAAATATAATTTTTTTTTTTTCGGCGATCGCCGATGTTTAAACCCAGCGCAGCCCCGCGCAAACGGGCTGTGCTGTATAAAACATAAAAATGAAGGTTATAAACCCACAAATGTGGGTTTTATGCAATACATGGATTTACAATGCAGGGACCAGCAGACCAAAAACAACATGGCCACCGTTTAGTGGTTGCTAAGGGGGGAAGCTGAGTCTAAGACATGTAAGTAAGCATTAGTAGGCAATCTGATGCAAATGAGTGTTAGGATACTGAATTCCACTGTCACATAGCAAATGAGCACATTCTGAGTAGTGTAAGAGTTACAGAAGGGGGAGGAACAGAGTAGGAGATAGGTGACATCACAGGGGGGAATGGCAGAAAGAAATGCAGTTCATTGGAGGTCAAAGTTACATGACAGATGTCAGACACATATCATGGAAAGAGGAGTGCCACAACATAAGCATGGGAAAGTCAAGAAATGGAAGGTGTACACTGTTGCCTACACCAAAGTTTCTTGCTGGCGCATGCGTGCAGCGCTATGAAGTGCGAGTAAGACAGTGTGCACGCGTGTAAGGCAGATTGAGCATGTGGGAGCGTGTTGGGAGATGTTTAACACTGTTTGCGTGGGTGTGCGCACGTATAGGGCAGACTTAGCATGTAGAAGCCTGTTGGCAGACCTGTAACACTGTTTGAGCTGGTGTGCGCGAGTTTTAACCCGAATAAGCAGATTCTGAACCATGTAAGCATGTGTGCGCGCATGTAAGCCACTGTGAGCGTGTTTCTGCTGATATACATGCTGCTCCCCCCTGAGGAAACAGAAAGGAAAAAAGGAAGCAACAGAATTAGTAGGAAGCTAGCAGGGAATACTGCTGGAGCTAGCAGGTGAAAACAATTAGAAGCAGGCAATTACACAGGCAGAATAGTAGCTCAGCCCAACACTTAAAAATCTGCAAACAGCAGTGCAAGATGTTTCTCTCAAGAGACACTGCAAGACAGGAGTAAGCTATTAGAAGTGAAAACTGAAAAAGCTGAACTCAGAGCAGAAATGTTAGGGGCTGCCATAGCTGTCATAATGAGACATAGGCAACTTGCTGAGGGTGGTGACAATGCAGATGGTGCCAGACAACCCACAGTGAGGAGACGGAGAAGAGTGTACAGGCCCAGGGTCACCTACCACGGGTTACATGAGCTGGTGATAGTAGAGCTATAGAGTGGACAGAGACCTCCTGCAGCAAATAATGGAGCTGTGCAGGCCACGCCTCACACACAGAACCAACAGAGGGAACCCATCCCAGTGGAAACCAAGGTATGTGTTGGCCTAAGAATACTAGCAACAGGTACCTTCCAGAGACCAACTGGTGATATGATGGGGATATCACAGGCATCAGCCTCCAGGGTACTGCACCAGTTCCTGGATGCCATTTCAGCACATGTCGGTGATTATGTATATTTCCCCAATGCCCGTGAGGTATTGGCCAGCAATATGCGTCTCTTCCAGCAAATAGCGGAATACCCTGAGGTAGTGGGTGCAATAGACTGCACGCACATATGCATCAAAGCACCAGCCGGTGAGCAGGGTAGGGCGTACATTAACCGCAAGGGCTTCCCCTCCATCAACTGCCAGGTTGTGTGTGATGCCCAGGGTATAATAATGAATGTGTGTGCTGGCTGCCCTGGGAGCTACCATGATTCCCACATCTGGCATTTGACGCAGCTGTACCAGACATTTGCCAATGGGGACATCCCACACGGACACCTAGTGGGGGATGCAGGTTATGCACTGGAGCCGTGGCTGATGACACCCATCAGAAACGCACACACACCTGAACAGGAACGCCATAATGAGGCACACGCACAAACACGTAATGTAATAGAGTGTGTGTTTAGGCTGCTCAAGTCATGGTTCCGGTGTCTGGACACATCTGGTGGAGCCTTGCAGTACACACCAACTACATGTACCCAAATTGTCATGGTATGTGCTATGCTACATAATATGATCTTGTGAAAACAGCTGCAGCAGGACCAGCATAGGGCTGGGCCAAACAGCCCCCCACCATTGCCAAGGCCATCACAGGCAGAGCGTGACTCGGAGGAGGAACAACCTGAGCCTGCCCCAGTAGGCAGAAGGAGGCGTGCCCAGTATGCCCTGGCCTTGGCAAAGAGGCAATGCATAGCACATACACTGGCTCAGTAGGAACCCTGGGAATGATACCCCCTCTGACTCACTCAAATAATAACTGCTCACAAACATGTACAGGGAGTGTAATATGTGCATCCGACAGAGGCAGCCCTGCAGCACCACCTGAGGCATGAATGCCATGTGTTAAGTAATGTAACACCATGTACTATATGCACACCTGAGGACCCTGACTAACATCCTACCCTCACCAAGCATCATGCCACAATATGACAATGAGATGATCAAGTGCAATAATTGGCTGAAGTATCGCAGTTAGTCAAAGGGGATCCAATGTGTGCCAGCCTGGGATGACATGCTGAGCATGACATGATGCTCCACCTGCTAGGACTGGTGTGCACCTATCAGTGCAGGCTGTATGGATACTGGCAAAGGCTGTTGTTACCCACAGCGTGCCCTGAATAGGTAAGGCTCAAAACACAAACCTACCTCCATAGGTATCAGAAGGGATAAGAACCTAGATGTAATGCTACCCAATGCCAGAAGTCGAAACAGCAAGATGCATGCAGTCTAAACTCACCCAGTATGGAGAATGTTGATATCTGTGCTGTAACAGAAAACTGGGTCAAGGCTCACAACAGCACCCTAACACTGCCAGGTTACACCTCATACTGTGCTGTACAGCCTCAAAACATGGAACAAGCTACAAAAGGAGGGTGACTAGCAATAATTGTCAAGGATAACCACACCCCCATGTTGGTACCACAACAAGAAGCAGCATGGACTAGCCATGGTCATAACAGTGGCTAAAACTGCCCCCCAGTTTATAGCCTGCTACAGACTACTGTCCCAACACCAGGAACTGCACCTGGCCTATGCTGGAATACATTAATATATCAAGTCCTCCAAACCACATTATATTGGGTGACTGAAAATACCCAGACATAGACTGGGAGCATTATACTAGCCCCAACACTGTAGGATAAAAGTTCATAGAATCCATAAACCAAAATGCCCAGGAACAACGTACCACTCCCACAAGAGGGGTAAGCATACTGGATGTGATAATCAGCAACATGGGTACTGTATGGCAAGACAAGAAGTGTATTGCTCACTGGTAAAACCAGACCATAGAGTAATCACACTGGATATACAAATCCTGACCACAGTCCCTGGCCAGAAAACCACAGTGAAAAACATGTGTAAAGCAATATTTGCACTCCTCCAAACTGATGTGGAATCCATTAAAGGACCTGTGCAGGTGCAAAATATGGGCCACACCTCAGAACCTGTAATACAGCCATTCCATGAACACTGCCAGGAATGCTTGGATTATGCAATCCTAAATTAAAACAAGACACAATGCCATACACGCAGGCATCTGGCATGGTGGACACCAGCCATAACCAAACCATGCAAGAGAATGAGGAAGCTACTACATGATAGAGCAAACATAAAAAAATGAAGTAATCACTGATTTACTAATTGATTGCCATTACCATCTTGGGTGACCATACATGGTTTAGCTTCATTGAGATACAGAAGTTAACCAGTCCCTTCACCATGACAAGATAATGGTTGTAATGGTCCAGGAGTAATCCATCAACTTCCTTCAAAAATAATCTTGTTTTATATATATATATATATATATATATATATATATATATATATATATATACATAGATAAATACAAGGCAATCATTTTGCCGACTATTACATACCTAGACAATAACCAGTGACCAAATGCAAGAATCAAACCTTAGCTTATGTCTGTGGGATAAACAGCTTAACTATTATGTCAACCCAACACCTAAATTGAATTAACAAGAGCAATGACTACAGTAAAAAGGATGTTAGATATACAGAATATAAGGTGATGAACCCTTTCTGTTTTGCTGAAAATATTTTGTTGTGACCTGAGAGAGAAACTGGACAGTGTATTAGATAACAGAGGTAGGTGGATATGAAAGCAATGACAAGCAAGCAATAATGCCCAACAATGTGTGTGCTATTGTCAAAATAACACCCGTCCAGGGGTCTTCTGAGGCCCAACACTGCAGGCGGAGGGCCTCTACACCCCTGGAAGGGTGTTATTTGCACAGTAATACACACCCTGGATGGCATTACTGCACTTAAAGAATGGACTTGTCTAAAAGTCTTGTGTTTTACTTACTTACTTACTTAATTTGTTTATTACTATATTTTTTATATATTTTGGATATAAAATAGTTCCTCCACCTAATTTTTCAAAGTTGCTGTAGTATATGTATAGTGTTGGAGGAAACATTTTACATCCAAAATATAACATTTAAAAAATATTCAGATATTTACTTTATTTTTTTAGTCCCTTACTCCTAAAATGTGTGGTTTGCTGCCAGTTTTTGGGATTTAAGTCACTAAATAATAACTTAGATTTGACTTTCAGACTTCATTTCCTTCAGAAAAATCCATGCTAACACAAATCCTTTTAAGTTACTTTGTAATTTTATAAGAACAGTCCCCGGGATTCATGAACCTTGCGCCAGGCGCCAGCATAGCGTCGGCGTTATAACGCCAAATATGGCTGCTTAGCGATTCAGGTATGAATGAATTCCACGTGCACTACCGGCGTGCGCCGGACCGTCCCTTGGCGTAGGTATGCAAAACACACTGTGTGCGGTATTGCACCATGCAAATGAGGGCAATAGCGATCCACGGCGGCGCGAAGCGTAAGACGGCAATGTAAACCAAAAACGGTTTACATTTACCCAAACATACCGGAGGAGTAACGGAAGGCTGTCAAAGTCAGGTATCATATAGGTGCAATATGCCAATGTGGAAAGGCACCGAGAATGTCCAAAGAAAATATGCACAAAATGTAAAAATGACATAAATGGCACGCGTAGAAAGAACAGCAGACCCCGGATGTGTGCACAGAAGTTGTAAAGCAATGAAATAATATGATAATGTCCGAAAAGAGCATTAGAACACAAATCAGCTGCACAGCCACCACACACCATAGTATGTATGTAAAGCTGCAACCCCAGCGCAATGGTTGTCAAGGAGTGGAGGCGGTGTCCGCCGTAACCAGGTATTAGTAGTCAATTCCATGCAAATGAGGCAGATAATAGTGAATCGCAAAACGGCGCCAGCGTAAGGATGGAGCAAACGGCGTAGCGGTACTACACCGAGGAGTGGCCTACACGAGATACATGTCAACCACACAGGGGTGTGCCACTGTAGGAGGAAGGATATTGGAGGACAGCAAATCTGGGCTGTACAATGCACATTACAGCATCATGACTGGCGTGTTAGGAAATAGATGCGCTGACAGTACAGAATGTGCGTACAAATGCATGTGCACGAGGACGACTACGTTCCCGAAACCAGTCATGTGATGGCCTCACCGGCAACAACCAGGGATATAGGAAGGTAATGCGGAGAATACGAGGAAATGCGGAAGCAGTGTAAATGTATCCGTAACGAGCAATTAACACCAATCAATGCAGGAAGGGCAAACGCCGGCAGCTGATAAGTTTCATGG